>NC_080179.1:30488938-30788938 GCF_950295315.1 Erinaceus europaeus
GACACATAATAGAGCTCTCCACAATGTGATCCAACCTATACTTGCAAGTCTACTCTCCCACATACATTCATATGAACCTTTACTCTGTATACATCAGTGTTTACCATGCTCCTCAACTCTCAACATTCTAATCCTTTGTGTCTTTTAAAGAATGGCTTGTTTAAAAGACATTCTTCTGTCTAGATCATTCTTCTTCCAATCAACCAAAAGAGCTTCGATTCATCTTTCCAGTCTTAGTCCACCTATCACATAATACTATAATTATTTTTATGTGAATGTCAGATTCCAAGAGACTATATTTTAGCATATATATATATATATGTATATATATATATATATATACATACATAACAATCTTACTTGTTCTTGTGCACTTGGCATCAGTTATATGGTCTGAAATATAATTTTGATTTATAAATTTCTGCTGATTGATGAATGAATGAAATATTTAATCAGGACCTACCAGGTTTGTTTTTTTAAATATATATTTTATGAGAAGGGCACACAGAGAGGCACCACTCAGCTCTGACCTATGGTGGTGCCAGGGAATGAACCTGGGACCTCTCAGACTTTAGGCATGCAAATTTTGATATACTAAAGTATTGAGCTATCTCCTCAGCCCAGGTTTTGTTTGTTTGTTTGGGGGAGGAGGTCTGCCTTGTTTAGCTGGGTTTTTTTCTGTTTGTTTGTTTTAGTAATGATAAAACATGTTTCCCTATCCTTCTCTCTTTCTTACTTTCTCTATAACCATTTCTGTTCTTGTTCACAACAACTCCTAAATTTAGCAAAAGATAAAATATCTTTATTATTTTGAGACATTAAAAGACACATAATTCCAGGAAAACAGAGTAGAATAACTGTTCCATATTCTTCCTACTAGGTATAACTATTAGTAAATAATAATAATAGATATTATATATAAAACAAAAAGAAAGGGTATTATTGGAGAGAAGACAGTCTGGCTAGGGATATTAAAACCCATTTGAAATCATGGTGACAAGTTCCTTCAGAAGGGCTTGATAGTTTGGTTTAATTCAGTTCATCTTGGTTTGTTTTTTGCCTCATACATCCCAAACTTACAGCTAACAAAAAAACACAATAATGTGAAATTTTCAACAAATACAAATTTT
Organism: Erinaceus europaeus; assembly: GCF_950295315.1. Lineage (NCBI taxonomy): Eukaryota > Metazoa > Chordata > Mammalia > Eulipotyphla > Erinaceidae > Erinaceus > Erinaceus europaeus. The sequence goes on from NC_080179.1 coordinate 30,490,069, forward strand.
AAAAAGTTATTACTTCTAGCCAAAGTAATGAGAGAAAAATCAGCCATGTGAGACAAGAAACTTCTGGATAGCCTGGCCAGGGGGTCAGGCACCGCAACGGGTTAAGTGCACGTGGCACAAAGTGCAAGAACTGGCATAAGGATCCCAATTTGAGCCCCCAGCTCCCCACCTGCAGGGAAGTCGCTTCACAGGTGATGAAGCAGGTCTTCAGGTGTCTTTCTCTTCCCCTCTCTGTCTTCCCCTCCTCTCTCCATTTCTCTCTGTCCTATCCAACAATGATCACATCAATAACAACAACAATAATAATAACTACAACAACAATAAAACAACAAGGGCAACAAAAGGGGGGAAAACAAATTTTTTTTAAATTTTTTTAAAAAAGGAACTTCTGAGATAATAACAGCTCGATTCCACCTGAACACAAAAAAACACTGTCGCTCCACTCCTATTTATACTAGCAAGTGGGGATTCTAGTCTTTCTTCCTCATAAGTTAATAATGTGCTCTAACAACTTCACCAGAATTCAATAAGAAGATCAAGAGTTGGGATGCTCATCCCCACTGACCAGCAACATGACCTCCCCTCCCCTGCAATGCCAGTGGTGATCATATGAGGAACTAGGGTTTCTCCTACCTATCAGTAATGAGAAACTCTTCCCATTCTCACAAAAAAAAAAAAAAAAGGATCAGAGGAGACATAGCTCACACAAAAAAAAATGTTTACCATCACAGAGTAATAATGAAGTCATCCCTACCACAGTGTGGAGGAAGACCAGGTGGGGATCCAGAGCTCCCACTCCCAACCTAGAAGTAATGAAGCAGCCAACTACTCAACTGTCAGCAACTTAGACTTACACTCCAACTGTTAACATAGACTTTCCACTGCCACAGTGGTTTCAGAGAAAATCAACTAAAATATCAGACTTTAATAAAATTCAAATTCTCACAACATAAAGTGAAAATATCCAGTTTTCAATTATAAAAAGCCACTCAGTACATGAACAACTAAGATATTTTCAAACTAAATAAGAAGGGGCAACCAAGAGATACTAATAAGAGATGAGAAAGTTGCTAGAATTATCTGCTAAAAAAAATAATAAATAGGCAGGGGGCTGGTTAGTGGTGTACCTGGTTGAGTGCCACGTTACAGTGCACAAGGATTCAGGTTCAAGCCCCCAGACCCTAGACGCAGGGGGAAAGTTTCATGAGTGATGAAGCAGTGCTGCAGGTGTCTCTGTCTCTCTCCCTCTCTACAACCCCTTTTCCTCTCAATTTCTGTCTCTATCCAATAAATAAACAAATTTAATAAAAATGATTTAATTTTTTAATTTAGGCAGTCATTAAATGCTTCAGTCAAAAATTACAAACACACTTGAAACAGAGAAAGATCAAAAACCTCAGGAATAAAGTAAATAAATAAATAAAAACAGAAGAAGAACCAAGTGGAAATTTGAGAACTGAAAAATGCAATAACTGTCAAAGGAACATGGTAGATGGATTCACCAACAAAATGTAGGATAGGAAGAAAAAGAAAAAAATAAATAAAAACAGTGCATTGAAGGGGAATATAATAGGAATGTCCTCTCTGAACAACATAGGGAAAAAAATGGTGTTCTAAAGACCTGTGACACTATAACAAAAGATCTAATATACAAGTCATTAGAATCTTGGAAGAAAAAGAAAAATATAATAATGAGAAAGTACTTGAAGAAATAATGGCTGAACAACAACAAAAAAATTTTAAAGAATAGGAGCTACTCCCTTCCCTAATCCAACTTTCTAGCTCTTTTCTCCATTCTGACATCATTCTCTCAGAAAATATTCCCATCCAACCTCAGGCTAGCTTAGCTACCAAACTCAAGCAAAACTACTATAGTTGTATGCCCCCAGGAACATGCTTAAAATGGTTTCCCTAGCTTTCTTCTACCCTAAAATCCCTAATCTCATCTGCTCTGATCCTACTTACTGGTTCCTGTTCATTAACCATCTTGTTTTATGACTCCACCCCAACTTATCTAGGCAGATGATCTCACCAATGTGTCCTGGACCCTTGCATCTCCAGAGCTCTGGTCCACTAGAGAAAGATAGAAACAGGCTGCGGGTACGGATCAACCTGTCAACACCCATGCTCAGTGGAGAAGCAGCTACAGAAGCCAGAACTCCTACCTTCTGCTCCCCATAAACAACCTTGATCCACACTCCCAGCGGGGGAAAAATGATAGAATAAAGATAAGAGGACTCTGCACTCCAGCTCCATCAGCACTCAGACAGAGATAAGAAAAAGGAGAGGGACATATGGAGGTAGTTATGTTGTCATGAGTGTCTTGGAGGGGAATAGAGGATTTAATAAGGAAGAGAAGAGGCAACTTTTTATAAATATGGACAGATAGTTGTAGAGAAGATGTTTGGCCCATGTCTACAACTTTAGAGGAACTGTGGTGGATTGCAGTGGGGAGAGTGAAGATTCAGAACTCTGGTGATAGGAATGGTGTGGATTCAAAACCTTGTTGATATGTAATTCTGTAATATAAAAATATAAAAAATATAAATAAATTTTAAAAATTTTTTAAAAGAAATAACAGCTGAAAACTTAGCAAACGCTACTAACCAACAGATTCACAAAGCTGAGTAAGTTCTAAGGTAATCTATACCAAGACAACTCATAGCTAAAATTCTGAAAACTAAAAACAAAGAAGGTTTTTTAAAACAGTCATGACACTTTACATAAAGAGGATAAAGGGACTACTAAAAGGACAGCAAGTTCCTCATCAGAATTCTTAGAGGCCTGATATTTTTTTCAAGTACTAAAAGAAAATTACTGTTAACCAAGAAACTAATACCTTGTGAAGTTGTCCTTCAGAAACTAAAAGAAATCAAACCAGACAAATTATGGTGAGGCCATGAATGATACAGCAAATCTTAACAATGAGATCTTCAAAGTCAACCCAATTGCCAAATAATTAGATTATAGCAATAAAGGTCTATTACCTTCTTAAACCCTAAGATGGCAGGAACCTCCCGCTTCCTGTATAAAGCCCAAATTTCCCCGAGTCCTGGAATCTCTAGGGTGGGGTATGCTTCTCTCAATTCATACTAACTGATACTGTGTCTGCTGATCCCAACCTATTCAATGCAATGAGTATCACCTCAGCATGCTTCACTTTGGACTGTCTCCAGAGACATCAGGCATGGAATGTCAGCCCTTCAGCATCATTACACGAGTGGGACCTTTCCTTTCTCATACAACTCCTTACTTACATTTCAGGTGGTTCACTTCCTAACAAAAACTCAAACCTTAGATATAGACCAGGTCCCACAAGATAGGGCATATGTACACCTGTATCCATAAATTGGGGCAAAATATATACATGAAAGCAAAAGTGCACAATAGTCTGCAGTGAGTCAGTATATGCAGCAAGCAAGTAGAAAGCCCTAAAAAGATTCCTTAAAGTACCTAATGAAATAGTTCCTACTTAGACCTAGATACCCTCCTCACCTACTTCCTATTGTACTTCCCTCAGTCACTCCAAAGCTAACCTTATCAAAGTAAGGAGTGCAAAAGCTGAATAAGGGCAAGAAACTGGCATACTTTGATGATGATTGTTTGGTCTCTACCAGGCCACCCCTTCTGCCCAGAAAAGTCTGGTTGGCATCATAGTAGCATCTGGAACCTGGCGGCTGAAAGAAGAGTTAATATATAAAGCTAAACAAATTGTTGACTAATCATGAACTTAAAGGCTGGAATAGTGCAGATGAAGATTTGGGGGGGGGGGTCTCCATTTTGTAGATACTTAGTTATATTCTGAAGGGCCTATGACTATATTAGTTTTTTTTTGTTTGTTTGTTTTTGTTTTTGTTTTTTCCTGAGCCTGACATCAGATATGCAGGTGGAACCAAGGTATTGTCTGGGGAGAACTGTTTTCTAAGGATACTTGTAGAAAGAAAGCATCAGAGAGATAAAAATGCAGTGAAGCATGCCTCCCCTCCCCTCACTTTCTCTTTCTAGAGGGGCTCCTACAAGAAAACAGAAGCTAGATGTCAAAGTGATGAACTATAGAATAGGGTAGAGGAAGACATCAAATTAAAGTCAAATAAGAGAAATTACAACAAATAAAGAAAATTCGTTCACTAGTTAATATGAGAGGGGGAAATTAATTGTATGTCTCAAAGTTATTAAAACACAGACTGAGTCTTTTTAATATATAGGCTGTGTATTTGATATGTGGACTCTCTCAAAAGCCTAGACCAAGTAGGTCAGAAGCAACCAATGGCACAGCTATATACAAGATACTGGGTACTATACAGCAAACCCTAACAAAAGGACTTTTCAATTACCAAATAATGTGATGATAACATTATGTTAACCCAATTACCAAATAATGTGATGATAACATTATGTTAACCCAATTACCAAATAATGTGATGATAACATTAACTATCCATTGTCTTTTTGAATCCTAAGACAGCAGGAAACTCACATCTCCACTATAGAGCTTATATTTCCCCCAGTCCTGGAACCTTAGGATAGGGCCCACTTTCCTGCATGCCTCTCCCAATCCATATCAAATAATATTGCAACTGCCGATCGCAACCTAAACAACGCAACGATTGCCACCTCAACATGCTTCAGCTCAGACTGTGCCCAGAGACTTCACATGTGGAATGACAACCCTTCAGCTTCATTACTCAGGTGAGACCTTTACTTTCATAGTAGTCTCTAATTCCATCCCAGGTGGTTCACTTTCTAACAAAGTCCCAAAACCTAGATATAGACCAGGTTCTGTGAGAGAGAGCATATGTTCACACGTATCCATAAACTACTGCAAAATATATACCTGAAAGCAGAAGTACACTAGAGTTTGCAGTGAGTACCTCCCTAACACTTCCTCTCCACTATTCCAAGCTTTGGGTCCACGATTGCTCAACAATTTGTTTGGCTTTGTATGTTAACTCTCTTTTCAGCCACCAGGTTCCAGATGCCATCAGGATACCAGCCAGGCTTCCCTGGACTGAAGACCCCACCAATGTGTCCTGGAGCTCTGCTTCCCCAGAGACCCACCCTACTAGGAAAGAGAGAGGCAGACTGGGAGTATGGACCGACCAGTGAACATCCATGATCAGTGGGGAAGCAATTACAGAAGCCAGACCTTCTACCTTCTGCAACCCACAACGACCCTGGGTCCATGCTCCCAGAGGGATAGAGAATGGGAAAGCTATCAGGGGAGGGGATGGGATATGGAGATTGGGTGGTGGGAATAAAAAAATATATATATGTGAGAGCTATGGAACAATATCGAGGAAGAGTCACATCATAGGGCTCCCAGAAGGAAGAGAAAAAAAGGGGGCAGAAAAGAATACTAAGAGGGACAGATAGCATAACAATTATCAAAAGAGACTCTCATGCCTGAGGCTTCAAAGTCCCAAATTCAAATTCAATCCTCCCCACTTACTATAAGCCAAAGTTGGTAAGTACTCTGGTTAAAAAAAAAAAAAAAAGAAAAGAAAGAAAAAAAACATTTAAAGAAATATTAGTCAAGAATTTCTCCCAAACTGAAGAAGGAAATAGATATTCAAAGCCCAAAATTTCTAAGAGTTCCAAGAAAAAAATACATTCAAACTTCAGCTCTGTAAAACAAGCACATAATGGTTAAAATATCAAAGGTCATAATAAACAGAGAATAATAAGAGCAGCTAGAGAAAAGCAAAGAGTAACCTAAAAGAGAACCCTCATAAGATTAATTTCTTAACAGAAACTCTAAAGCTAAAAAGAACTGGCAACATAAACCCAACTTTTTGAACAGAAAAGAGGAAAAGACAGTTACGTAAGGACACTCTATCCAGATGTTATCAATGTGTTTTGAAGTTTTTTTAAAAAGTAGTAACTAAAGAAATTTACCATCACTAAACCAGTCATATAAGAAATACTAAAGGGACATATATAAAAGGGAAATACTGACTGCTCTCTATCTATCTATCTATCTATCTATCTATCTATCTATGTATCTATCTCTGTTATGAGAAAAATAAACAAAACAAATGAATAAACAAAGTCAAATTTAGACAAGCCTTTGGATTCAAACTACAGAACTAAGTTTACCAAAGCTTTGGTTTGATTTGGTTTGGTTTGGTTTTCTTTTCTTTTCTTTTGTTTTCTTTTCTTTTCTTTTCTTTGTGGTAGGGGAATGAATTAGTTGCAAGGGTGGACAGGTCTAATAGACTTTGATGGAAGGCTATTGGTACCTTGGTGGTGAGTATGACCTGGTAGCACATTTTGAAAAATGAATAACTGTGCTTCTAAAACATTTACAGTCTTGTAAACAACTTACCTAAAAAATGAATGAAATTATTATCTTTTTAAAAGTCTATGTCTATAAAACCATGAGAGGATAAGAGTAGAAAAAGAACACTACCTCCTTCCAGGCAAGAAGAGAGTACAAATGGAAAGTGGTAGAAAAGGAGTAAAAGTTCAAAATAATCATACAATGGAGAATTAGTTAATTGTCTACATAATTTACTCAACTGAGAAAGTAAACAACTGTTTTTGGATGATACATTCTATACTTTAAGGCTTTGATAAATGCTTTTATTTTTTTATAAATATTTATTTATTTATTTTACCAGAGCACTGCTCAGCTCTGGCTTATGGTGGTATGGGGGACTAAACCTGGGACTTTGGAGCCTCAGGTATGAGAGTGTCTTTACATAACCATTATGCTGTCTCCTCCACCTGATAAATGTTTTTATAAACCTTATAATGACATTCTAATTTTCTTTTTGGTGAAGCCAGTTTTTTACATAGCATATTTACTTAATTTTGTATTACCATCAGGTTTATCACTGGGGCTTAGAGTCTGAAAGATGAATCTATTATTTGTGGCAGTCATTTTAAAAGACTTTTTTAATCTATTTATTTCACAGAAAAAGAGAGAAATTGAGAAGGAAATGGGAGGGAAAGAGAAAAATAGACACATACAGCACTACTTCACACCTCATGTAGCTTCCCCCTTGCAGGTGGGGACTGCGAGCTTGAACTCGGGTCCTTGAGCATAATAATATGTGTGCTCTACCCAGTGAATCACCAAGAGGCTCCTGCTTTAAAAAGACTTCACTACGTTGGTAAAAGGCTCTTGTATCACCTCTCCCCTCCCATTCCCTTCCTAAGTCAGTTCTGTCAAAAAGAAAAATGTTTTCTTATATTTGTTTTGATAGTTAAAAACTCAATATGTAAGTCAAACAACATGGTTTACATTTATTCCATAACTAACTTGCCATATTTTGTCACACCCACTAATCAGATATTTTCCACTCATCTCTGTTGTATGTGAAGCTGGCAGAAGAGAATATTCTAAATTGCTTTCCAATCACAGTACCTCAAGAGACTTAAAAACACATTAACCTCAAGCAAGATAGCATGCTTTCATTTTGCAGAAAAATAAAACACTAATTATTATTCCAAAACCTTCCTTAAATGTCAAAAATAAATCCATAAGTATAATAAAATTGGGGGAAAACTTAACCTAGACCCTAAAGGAAGAAACTCTTGATCTCAGAGTAAACATTTAAAAGCCTCACTATAATTTAACTTCTTAGGTGCCACATTTACCAAAACAATGGGGTTAATTAAGGACATGTGATCTTTTGTCTGCTTTTTATTTTTTCAGTCTCACAGGTATAAGTGCAAATTACTTGTCTAGCTTAAGATACTTGTTCATATTTCAGGTCAACAGATATCTGCTTAGACAAAAGCAAGCACTTTGAACAGTGTTCTTAATTAATAATATCATTACTGCATTGTTAAATGTTCTTCTGGTAAATTAAAAATTAATGGCAGAAATGTCCTATTTATTTCAATATGACTAAAGAAAATTTTTTTAAATTATGTAGTAAAAACAATATGTGTGAGCCACCTGTTTGCTTTTTAACAAATGGATTGGTATGAAATGACAGATGCTGCACAACCAACAACACTTCAAATACTGTATGCTACTTTGCCAAGAAGACTAAATTTTGGTATCATTTACTTTATTACCATGGGACATGTTCATGGAAATTTCCACTGATGAATACCATAATGAATATTTCTAACCACTAAGTGTCACCCTTCAGTTAAATTTTTTAAACTGCACCACAGGGCAGGGTGACTCTGTAGAATGTCTTGAATAAGGTCAATCAGGAAGAAATATATAGAGAGATTAGATTACACTCAGCAAAGTACAGACACTATGTTAATACGTAAATAGCATAAGAGAAATTCCTAGAGATAGAGGTGCTGCTCTCAGTGGAATGCCAACTGATCAAACATTTTGCAAGCTTAAATAAGGTTTGAGTTGCACTAAATCTTGTAATCTGTTTTTACCAATATAAATGCCAAAACTGAATTGCCACTATAAAGTCTGCCAAGTTTCTTTGTATTGTATGTCAGTATGCTGTTTTCCTTGATAGTGCCATCAATAAACATGTCTGGGGATCAACTGCTTGTGATCAGACATGCTACATTTATTGTTTCAAGCTGAGCTCATACTGTATGAAATGTTAGTGCCAGAGTAAGCCCACTTGGGCTTGAGAGCTCGAAAGGAAATGTAAGGTAGACCTCCCTCTCTACCTTGCATACAAAGGTCAATGTTAGAAAATTCACAGTGCTCACAAACTACAGATATCTTTTCCAAGATAAGCATAAATTTAAGACAGCAGCCTAGTGGTCTAACCCTTATATTTTTTTAAGTAATCCCACAGGTATACACTCCTAGTTTAAAAGAATGATATTTTCAGCAATAACATCATTTGTGATAGTCTTATCTGAAGGCTGCAAATTTTTTCCTGCAACATTATAAAATAAAAATGTGCTGCTGCATGAGCCCAGAGGTGGTGCACCTGGTTAAGTCCACAAATTACAATGAACCGAGGTTCAAGACCCCGGACCCTACCTGCAGGGTGAAAGCTTCATGAGTGGTGAAGCAGTACTATATGTGTTTCTCTTTCTCTTTTACCCTATCTCACCTTCCCCTCTCAACTTCTCTGTCCCTATCCAGTAAAATAAACCAAGAAAATAATTTTAATGTGTTGTTGCTAGAGTTCGTATGCATTTAAAGAATCCTTTTAATTTTTTTCTACCAAAAATAATCTATACTCAGGTTTCTTCAAATCTCTCTCATCTTTCAAGGCACACAGTTTCAATCTAAAATTAGCAGTTTTCTTAGTTACTAGTTCAATCAAAGTGGATATGGTTTTTTTGGGGGGGTTGTTCAATTTGGTTTAGGTTTTGGATTTTATTTGTTCACTCTTGATCATTTTGTACTGAGCAATCTTATATACTCAGGATACAAGACTGAACATATAATGGTAATAAATTAACACAAAGAACAAATATTTTAAGAGTTCACAGTCAAGGAAAGTACAACTTTATAGTTAGGAGTAATCAAACAAAAAGAGTATTAAATAGTATATTCTTATATAGTACACCTTAACATATGGATAGACTTCCTAAGAACTAGAATTGGAGAGAGGTTGTTCCTGTAGATGAAACTGTGCGAGCCAAGGTGAAACTTAGATTAGTTATGGTTTATTGCAGCAGAGAATTCTAAAGTAAGGAGATGGGAGAGGACAAAGAGAACTGAGTGAACAATTATGGAAAAAAAACTCAACTTGGCCATGGGAATGGTGCACAGACACCAATCATCAGAAGGTAAGATTGTACTCAAGTGACAACTGCCTTATAAATCATTATTTTGTACAATAAAGTAATTTTAAAAATCACACACACAAAGAATGGAGTGCAGAGATATTGTAGAGAGCGAACAATTAGGATATATTAAGAATTTCATTATGAAATATGTGATGATGATTACAGAAAAAAATTGGAGCTAAAGAACCTGGAAGAGATGAAAAATCTCCTTGAACAATATAACCTTCCAAAACTGAATCAGAAGGAACTACAAAGTGCAGATAAATCAATCATAGCCAAAGAAATTGAAAGCATCATCAAAAGCCTTCCCAACAATAAAAGTCCACATTGTAATCAAAATTGCCAGGTACTGGAACAAAAATACAGACAATGACAAGTGAAATAGAATTGAAAGCCCATGAATAAGTCTCTACACCTATGGACAGCTAATTTGTAATAAGGGGGACCAAACAAGTAAATGGAAAAAAAAGACTGTCCTCAACAAATGGTGTTGGAAAAAAAAAATGGGCTGAAATGTGCAGAAGAGTGAAACTGAACTACTACACTTAACTGTATACAAAAGTTAACTCCAAATGGATCAAGGATTTCTATGTTAGACCAGAAAATATCAAATACTCTTTTCCAGCTAAGTTTTATAAGCATCTTCAATGACACAAGTTCACCTGCAAGAAAGACACAAATAAAAACAAAACAAAACAAACAACAAAAAGACAAACAAACAATAGGACTATATCAAATTGAAAAGCTTCTGCACAGCAAAAGAAACCACTGTCCAAACAAAGAGACTCCTTACAGTATGGGAAAAGATCTTTAAATGCTATACATCAGACAAGAAACTAATAACCAAAATATATAAACAGCTCACCAAACTTAGCAACAACAAAAAACTAGTCCATCCAAAGGTGGGAAGAGGATATGAACAGAATATTCACCAAAGAAGAGATCCAAAGCATCAACAGATATATGAAAAATACTCAAAGTCACTAATTATCAGAGAAATGCAAATAAAGACAATAATGAGATAGACAGTATTTTATTCCTGTGAAAATGCCATACATCATAAAGAACAGTAACAACAAATGTTGAAGAGGTTGTGGGAGCAATGGAACCTTCTACACTGATGGGCATATAAATTGGTTCAAATCCTGTGAAGACTAGGCTGGAGAACTGGAAGAAGGCTAGAAATGGATATAACCTGTGACCTAGAAATTCCTCTCCTAAAGGAATATCCTAAGGAAGCAAACACATCATCCAAAGATATTTATGCACAAAATAGAGCAGCTCAGTCTGTGCCATGTGGAACTCTTATTTGACTGCTGATCCTCAACCCATGCTCCTTTTGCCCCAACCGCATGCAAGCAAGCACCCACCTGAGGCTGCATATCTTTCAGCCGTAGATTATTACTTCAGTTGGATCTCCTGTTATAATTATTTGTTTTTGGAGGAGAGATGATTCAATCCTATTTATTCCATGACCACGCCTCCCAGAAGTCGGTTTTAATTTTTACGGAAAAGTAACTTTTATGAAATATGTAGAATTAGGCAGTTTCAGAATACAGAAGACTGATGCTGATAGGATCTAAACATTAAAATGTTTTCTATTTCTCCAATCACAGTGGTATTAGCTCAAGTCTCCCTTTCATTTTTTCTGAGATTGATTAATTAGATGATTGAATGATGAGGGCAGGGGGTGAGAGGTATGAACCACAACATTTCTCAGCTCTGGCTTAAGGTGGTACCAAGAATTGAACCTGGGACCTTTGGGGCCTCAGGCATACAAGTTAGTGCTCTACTCCGCTTCTGACTCAGAGACCCATCCTACTAGGGAAAGAGAGAGGCAGACTGGGAGTATGGACTGACCAGTCAACATCCATGTTTAGCGGGGAAGCAATTACAGAAGCCAGACCTTCTACTTTCTGCAACCCACAATGACCCTGGGTCCATGCTCCCAGAGGGATAGAGAATTGGGGGGCTATCAGGGGAGGGGGTGGGTTATGGAGATTGGGTGGTGGGAATTGTGTGGAATTGTACCCCTCCTATCCTATGGTTTTGTTAATTAATCTTTTCTTAAATAAAAAAAATTTTTTTTAAATTAAAAAAAAAAAAGTTAGTGCTCTAATAGGTTGAACTGACTCTCTAGACTTCAGGTCCTTCGGGACATTTGGGGCCGCAGGCATACAAGTTAGTGCTCTAATAGATTAAACTACCTCCCTAGGGACTCCAGGTCTCCCTTTCTAATCCCTTGCAACCATCTCAGAAAGATTATTTAGAACTTTCTGAATCAGGTGGTAGTGCAGCAGGTTAAGCACACATGGCATCAAGCTCAAGCACTAGCATAAGGATCCAGGGTTGATCCCCACAGGGGAGTCGCATCACAAGAGGTGAAGCAGGTCTTCAGGTATCTGTCTCTCCCCATCTCTGTCTTCCCCTCCTCTGTCCATTTCTCTCTGTCCTATCCAACAATGATGACAGCAATAATAACAACAATAAAACAAGGGCAACAAAAGGGAAAATAAATAAATAAATATTTTTAAAAGAACTTTCTGAATCATTTTTCAGATATAAAGCAGCTCAATATGATTGTGAAACTTCCAACTTCAATTCACTTCATCCTCTCCCTTAAAGAGTTGTCCAGGCCTAAAGACTGAATGAAAAATAAAATTATCTGATACTTCCCAGTCCCAAAGCTGAGTGCCTTTCTCCTGGCATGCTAAGACAAGAAGAACTGAATTGGAATGAAACAGAAGTGTCTCTTATCTAACCCTGTTGGTATCTTTTCTTGAGCAAAGAAGGGTGAATTCTGTTTGACAGGTACTCAAATACTGGCTATTTCATTAAACAAACAATTCCTAAGGTAGAAAATCTGTCTCTAGCTTGTCCTCTTCCAGTGCTCCTTCAGTTTGCATGCCTGGAGTTCCCCTCACTTGACATCCTTCTGTTAAGATGCGCTTGCCTAGTGTTAAGCTCTTTTGAGTTGGCTTCTATAAAGATGTCGATTGCCCAGAAACCTTCTCATTTGACCTGCCAGAAGTTCAGATGTCTTTTACAGGTCTGACACAGAAGTACAGACTAATTCACATTGGCCCTTACCCCATCATCCACTCTCTAATCCCTTGAACAGATCAGCAAGTCTATAGCACAAGTATACCTAAAGACAGAAATAGGATCTTTACAATTAAATATCTCTCTCTTTGTTTAGGGGTATAGACTAAATGCCTTCAATTTTCCCCTTCAAGGAAAAATAAAAACACTCAGGTGAGTAGAGTACAGGTGTCATACATGTCTCAATCCCTGAATTCAATCCCAGGCACCACATCAGAACACCAAGCATAGTACCAAAGGAACTCTATGGATAATGAAGCAGTGCTTTGGCCTCCTTCTCTCTTTCCCTATTTTTTATCTACTTCTTTAACTCTCTTTCTCTCCTTCTAAAAACTAGGGGAAAAAATGAACCCAGAGGATGATCAATGGTAACTAAAGCATAAGACCTTGAGTTCATTCCCTAGCACTACAAAAATGAGTATATAAAAATTAAAACTATGGCCCTCATGATTCTTTTTCTTTGTTTCATCACAAACTTCTGGTCTCCTGGTAAGGAACAGAGAGGACAGAGTGATATGGTTGGTTTTAGCAGGAGGATTAGAGATAACATAGCCTATTTACCTCTTAGAGGTGCTAATCAGGTGCAATGTCTTGGCCTTTAATATGTCATGCTCTCTTAGCTTCTTGATGCACTCCTTATTCCCCACTGTGAGTCAGAGTTAAAAGAAATGTTCCAAGTCAATACCCCATTATAGGAAAAAAAAAATCTATAAGAAATCTCCGAATTGCACAACAGATTTAAAGGAAGTAAATAATGCCCAAACTAAGAAAATTGAAAACCTATCCCTAATGGATAGGAGTGAAACACAGAATAGAAACTATCTGGATGTTAGAATGCTGAAGACACACACACATACACACACACACACACACACACACACACACACACAATATTCAGTAGATGGTAAGACATTCTTCTTTATATCTTCTTTTTAATTATTTTTTTATTTATTGTATTGAGACCCTAAGAAATCAAAAATGAAAGGGATGGTAGAGAAGTAAGAAAGACAGAGAGACACCTGCAGCACTGCTTCACCACCTTCAAACCTTGTCCCCCACAGGAGGGTACTGGGGGATTCGAACCAGGGTCCTTGAGCATTGTAACATGTGCACTCAACCAGGTGCACCACCACCCAGCCACAAAACTTTCTTATCTTAATAAGTGCAAGCACCAAATATTTCCATTCTTGTAGCCATATGTTGTCTCATACACAAAAACATCTTTCATTATTATTGTAATTCTTGTACAATCTTTATTGACTAAATATTTTTTAAAGTTTTCTTAATTTCTTTATTGGGGAATTAATGTTTTACATTCAACAGTAAATACAATAGTTTGTACATGCATAACATTTCCCAGTTTTCCATATAACAATACAATCCCCACTAGGTCCTCTGTCATCCTTCTTGGATCTGCATTCTCCCCACCCACCCCAGGACTTTTACTTTGGTGCAATATGCTAATTCCAGTTCAGGTTCTACTTGTTTTTTTCTCTTCTGATCTTCTTTTTCAACTTCTGCCTGAGAGTGAGATCATCCCATATTCATTCTTCTGTTTCTGACTTATTTCACTTAACATGAATTTTACAAGGTCCATCCAAGACAGGCTGAAAACTGTGAAGTTACTGATTTTTATAGATGAGTAGTACTCCATTGTATATATATAGCACAGCTTGCTCAGCCAGACTTCCTTGGACGGATGACCCCACCATATGTCCTAGAGCTCCACTTCCTCAGAGATCCACCCTACTAGGGAAAGAGAGAGGCAGACTGGGAGTATGGATCGACCAGTCAGCGCCCATGTTCAGCGGGGAAACAATTACAGAAGCCAGACCTTCCACCTTCTGCAACCCAAAACGACCCTGGGTCCATACTCCAAGAGGGATAGAGAATGGGAAAGCTATCAGAGGAGGGGATGGGATATGGAGATTGGGTGGTGGGAGTTGTGTGGAACTGTACCCCTCTTATCCTATGGTTTTGTTAATGTCTCCTTTCTTAAATAAAAAAAAAAAAAAAAAAAACCTGCTTGGTTCTGGTACAAGAATAGACACACTGACAAGTGGAATAGAATTGAAAGCCCAGAAGAAAGCCCCCACACCTATGGTATCTAATCTTTGACAAAGGTGCCCAGACTATTCAATGGGGAAAGCAGTCTCCTCAACAAATGTTGCTGGAAAAAATGGGTTGAAACATGCAGAAGAATGAAACTGAACCACTATGTTTCACCAAATACAAAAGTAAATTTTAAGTGGATCAAGAACTTGGATGTCAGACCAGAAACTATCATATACTTAGAGGAAAATATTTCTAGAACTCTTTTCTGTATAAATTTTAAACACATCTTCAATGAAACAAACCCAGTTACAAAGAAGACTAAGGCAAGCATAAACCTATGGGACTTCATCAAATTAAAAAGCTTCTGCACAGCAAAAGAAACCACTACCCAAACCAAGAGACCCCTCACAAAATGGGAGAAGATCTTTACACACGATACATCAGACAAGAGGCTAATAACCAGAATATATAAAGAGCTTGCCAAACTAAACAAGAAAACAAATAACCCCATCCAAAAATGTGGGAGGACATGGACAGAATACTCACCACAGAAGAGATCCAAAAGGCCAAGAAACACATGAAAAAATGCTCCAAGTCTCTGATTGTCAGAGAAATGCAAATCAAGACAACAATGAGATATCACTTCACTCCTGTGAGAATGTCGTACATCAGAAAAGGTGAGAGCAACAAATGCTGGAGAGGTTGTGGGTCAAAGGATACCCTCCTGCACTGCTGGTGGGAATGTCAATTGGTCCAACCTCTGTGGAGAACAGTCTGGAGAACTCTCCGAAGGCTAGAAATGGACCTACCCTATGATCCTACAATTCCTCTCCTGGAATATCCTAAGGAACCCAACACACTCATCCAAAAAGATCTGTGTAAACATATGTTATTGGCAGCACAATTTGTAATAGCCAAAACCTGGAAGCAACCCAGGTGTCCAACAGCAGATGAGTGGCTGAGCAAGTTGTGGTATATATACACAATGGCATACTATTCAGCTATAAAAAATGGTGACTTCACAGTTTTCAACCGATCTTGGATGGACCTTGTAAAATTCATGTTAAGCAAAATAAATCAGAAACAGAAAGATGAATATGGAATGATCTCACTCTCAGAAAAAAATATGAGAAGAGAACATACAAGTAGAACCTAAACTGGAATTGGCTTATTGCACCTAAGTAAAAGACTCTGGGGTTGGTGTGGGTGAGAATACAGGTCCAAGAAGGATGACAGAGGACCTAGTGGGGATTGTATTGTTATATGGAAAACTGAAAATTGTTATGCATTTAAAAACTGTTGTATTTACTGTTGAATGTAAAACATTAATTCCCCGATAAAGAAATTAAAAAAAAACAGGCTTGGGGGCCCAGTATTGAATATTGTATATTTCATATTGCTTATTGCATATTGCATACTGTATATTTTATAGAAGTGGAATTTTGGTGATAGGTGAATTAGGTTGATACATATTTCAAGAAGATGTGAAATTGTTCCCTAGTAACAACAAAAGATTTTTTATACAAAATTACCTCAATAAAATAAATTAAGTTGGGTTGGCTGGTGACACATCCAGTTGAGCACACACATCACCAATTGCAAAGACCCTGGTTCAAATTCCTGGTCCCTACCAGCAGGGGATAACCTTACAACTGTTGAAGCAATTGTACAAATGTCTGTCTTTCTCTCTCCCTCTCTGTCTCTCCCTTCCCTCTAATTTCTCTCTGTCTTACCCAAAATAAATAAAGTATATAACAAAAAATATTTGTAAATCTGCCTAGTTCTCTATAGAAGAATGCCATATTCTTATGCCTTATGCCATATTCTCCTCAATGGCAAGAGCACAAAATAATTATTTTCCTTTTGAGAAAGTTGTCTCCATAACCAATTATAATTCTATAATATGCCCCATATGCCATATAAGGACCACAAAATTAAAGTAAACTAAAAACTCACCATTTTCAGTGCCCTCTTACACCCAACCCCAATTAAATGAGAGACTAAAAAGCTATATTTATGAAATGTTTAGAGATCTTCAACAAGAAATTGCTACAGAAGACTAAGTGTTATTGTAAAGCTGTGATAATGGGGTCAGTATTTCCCCATAGATGTGAGTAGAGTAGAACAGAATTTGAGAAGTGTTGAAAATTACAGAAGAAAAATCATAGAAATACAGCCTCAAAAAGAACAGGAAAAAACCAAAGAAAAAAATATTTTTAGTAAGTATTGCAGAACAGTATAGATAACATCCTGTGCCCAATTCAGCTTCCATAATACCGCTGCCACAGACTAATAACAAACATGATTCGATACTAACTTTAACAGCATAGCCCCAATGAACATATGTGCTCTCTACATGGAAGGTCTGAGGGCTAAAGCTAAAACACGCCGCAAAAATGTGTGAAAAGCATTTATGAAATATTTTACTGAATGTTAACATTCATTTAAAACTTTATTTGTGTTGCATACAACTCATAACCTTTATCCATCCCTTCCCCTCCCTCATTCTTTAATATATTTTAATCAATTAAAATGACTAAATAATTCTCAGGCTATTCACTAAAAATTAACCCAAATACAATTATATAGTGAGAGTATTATATATAATTATACTCTAGTAAGGTTTATCACATGGACCTGAAAGAAGAAAAATGAAATAATTCTATAAGCATAAAACTCCAAGTGCCTAATAAATGAGAATAGAAATGCAAAAGCTCTTAGAAGACAATTGAAAAATTTAACTGGGGGTATGGTGGTGGTGTGCCTCACTGAGTGGGCATGCTCCAGTGCACAAGGACCTGGTTTAAACCCCAGGTTCCCATCTGCAAAGAGAAGTTTCACAAGCATTGCAAATGTATCTGTTTCTCTCTCCTTATCAACCTTTCCCCTCTCAATTTCCCTCTGTACTATTAAATAAAATAAAATACATATTTAAATGTAAAAAAAAAAAGAAGACAAAGTCAAAACTAAACAACTTAGCTGCTACTGATTTATTATATTGATATGCTTTGTTAAATGTGTCCATCTAGAGGGAAGAATTGGTCAATCAAATACATATGAAAGTACTTTTAAAAGTTACACTTTGCCACAAACAAAAGTAAACTCCAAATGGGTCAAGGATTTCTATGCTAGGCCAGAAACTATCAAATATAGAAAAATGTTGACAGCACTTTTTCCCATCTAAGTTTTTATAAGCATCTCCAGTGATACATACCCAATTACAAGGATGACAAAAAAAAAATTGTGACTACATAGAATTAGCCACAGGCTCTTTGGAATATAACTAAAATAAGCCTACTAGCTATCTACAAAATGGAGGACCCCAACTCTTCATCTGCACTATTCCAGCCCTTAGGTCCATGATTAGTCAACAATTTATTTGGCTTTGTATGTTAACTCTCTTTTCAACCACCAGGTCCCAGATGCTAGCATGATGCCAACCAGACTTCCCTGGACAGAAAACCCCACCAATGTGTCCTGGAGTTCTGCTTCTCAGAGCTCTTCCCCACTAGGGAAAGAGAGGCAGGCTGGAAGTACGGATCAACCTGTCAAAGCCCATGTTCAGCGGGGAAGCAATTCCAGAAGCCAAACCTTCCACCTTCTGCATCTCACAATGACCTTGGGTCCATACTCCCAGAGAGTT
Organism: Erinaceus europaeus; assembly: GCF_950295315.1. Taxonomy (NCBI): domain Eukaryota; kingdom Metazoa; phylum Chordata; class Mammalia; order Eulipotyphla; family Erinaceidae; genus Erinaceus; species Erinaceus europaeus. The sequence goes on from NC_080179.1 coordinate 30,508,550, forward strand.
AAAGAATAGGAAAGCTATCAGGGGAGGGGATGCGATACAGAGTTCTAGTGGTGGGAATTGTGTGGAGTTGCACCCCTTTTATCCTATGGTTTAGTCAATGTTTCCTTTTTATAAAATAAAAAATTTAAAAAATAAAATAAAAAGCTTCTGCACAGCAAAAGAGAAGTCTGCTGCTAATCATATGGGTTTTCCTCTGTAGGTGACTCTTTGTTTTTCTCTTGCAGCCTTCAGGATCCTTTCTTTATCCTTATTCTTTTCCATTCTAAATATGATGTGCCTTGGTGTTTTTAAGTCTGGGTTAATTCTGTTTGGTACCCTCTGGGCTTCTTGAACCTTTATGTCTTTTATGTTGTCTAGACTACAGAAGTTATCAACTATTATGTCCTGAAGAATGCATTCTGGGTTAATTCTGTTTTTTTTCTTTCCCCTGCCTTCTCTTTCTTCCTCTGGTAAGCCAATAATGCATATATTATTTATTTTGAAGTCATCTCATAGGTCTTTGTTGTTGTTTTCACTCTTAATCTCTTTTTAAATCTCTTACTTCTTTTTTAGTTGTCTCTAATTCATCCTCGATCTTGCTAATTCTGTCTTCAGCCTCATTGATTCTATTCTCTCTCCTCTCTATTGTTTTCTGGAGTTCATCTATTTTGTTACCCTGTTCTGATACTGTTTTAGCTTGTTCAGCTAGTTGTGTTCTTAGCTCAGCTATTTCAGCTTTCAACTCTCTAATGACCTTGAGATAATTAGTGTTTTCTTCCAGAGTCTCATTTGTTGTTTCTGCATTTCTGATGACAATTCATGCAAACTCTTTACTCACTCCTGTGATTATTTCCTTAACTAGTGTTTGGATGTTGACCTCATTGTTCTGTGCTTCAACCTTTGGGGGGGCTTTAAGTTGGACTCTTCTGGTTCATTTCTCCAATATTTCTTCTTATTAGTTTAACCATTCTATAGAGCTTATTATGAGTTCCCTCTCTCAGTACTTTTCAAGTTACTGATCATTCTTGCCTATACTGACTTGTGTCTAAGTAAGGTACTTAAAGGATTCACAGTTTTGGAAACTGACAGTTGTTTCAATATTATTTTAATCCCTAAACTGAAGCACAGTAGCTTAAAAGTCTCTTTGTTCTTTTTCTTCCCTGTAGGCTATGGGAGCCTGAGGGCTTTTAAACTATAAGTAGGCTTCTTAGCTTAATCCCTCACTGCTGACCAAGAGATAAAGCAGGATGGGGGAGAGAGAATATAGTGGTTATACAAAGAAACTCTAAGACCCCAAAGATCCAAAGCTCCAGGCTCAATTCAGCTTCTCTGCCAAGCTGGGAAGCACTGCTGGGCCCTCTGAGTTTCTAAACAAGTCCTGTTTATAGTCTGTAGGTTCTGAGGCAACTGTTCACTATACTCTTATCAGAATAACAACATGGAAAGGCTCCCACCACACAGCCCCACCGCTAGGCCACCGAGGTGTAACTCTTCTCCTAAGTTTCCTGGTTAGTTTTCTGTCCCCTGATGTCAGCACAGGGCTTCCCCCCTGCTGCTCCAGCCTCTGATGGCAGTATCAATGGAGACTCACAGTTGCATTTGGTGAGTCTTAGGAGAGTTCTCTCCTCCCTTCAGCCGTCTTTTTGTTAGTGAAACACTGGAGGTGGTGCCTCAACTGGTAAACTGCCAGACTGTTACCAGCCACTTAATCTCTCCCTAGGTTTCTCTCTGTCCAGGAGCCACACGTATTTGCTCTCACTGGTGATTTGTTGGGTTACAGAAATCATTCTAGTCCTGCCTTGTCGTGGTCCCAGATGATCTCCTTTGGTATTCCTAGTTGACCCGGGAGAGGAGAGAAACACAGCTGCTGCTGCTCCATAATCCTGCCTCCAGAACTGCCTATACAGAAAAAGAAAATATCACCCAAATAAAGAGACTCCTTATAGAATGGTAGAAGGTCCTTAATTGCCATACATCAGACAAGAGACTAATAACCAAAATTTATAAACAGCTCACCAAACTCAGCAACAACAATAAAAAATGATCCCATTCATAAGTGGAAAGAGGATATGAACAGAATATTTTCCAAAGAAGTGATCTAAAAGGCCAACAGAAATGAAAAATACTTCAAGACATTGTCAGAGAAATGCAAATAAAGACAACAATGAGATACCACCTCATCCCTATGAGAATGTTATAGATCAGAAACAATGGCAACAACAAATTCATAGTAGCATAATTTGCTATATCCAAAACCTGGAAGCAACCCAGGTGTCCAATAATGGATAAATGGCTAAAAAGTTGTGATGTATATATACACAATGAAATATTACTCAGCTATTAAAAATGGTGAATTCACCTTCTTCACCGCACCTTGGATAGAGTTTGAAGAAATTATCTTAAGTGAAGTAAGTCAGAAACAAAAGGATGAATATGGAATTATTTCACTCATAGGCAGAAGTTGAAAAATAAGAATAGAAGGGAAAACACTAAGCAGAACTTGGACTGGAGTTGATATATTGTACCAAAGTAAAAAACTCTAGGGTGGGGGGAGGACTCAGGTCCCAGACATGATGGTAGAGGAGGACTTGGGTGGGAGAGTTATGGTGTTATGTGGAAAACTGAGAAATGTTACACATGTACTAACTAGTGTATTCTGTTGACTGCACAGCACTAAACCCCCCAATTAAAAAAAAAAGCCAACTACAAAAAGGAAAAAATATGCACTCAATATATGAAGACTAAACAATGTGCTTCTGAACAACATCTGAGTAACTGAAGAAATCAAAAGATAACTTAAAAATTACTTGGAAAACAAAGAAAATGAAGAGACCAAGTACTACACTGTATGGGGTGAGGCAAAAGCTATCCTAAAAGAGAAGTTTATAGCAATACAGGCCCATATTAACAAATATGTAGATCTCAAGTAAGCTATCTAACATCACAACTGGGTCAACTAGGAAGGGAGGAACAAAAACAGCCAAAAGTCAGCAGAGGAAGAAAAGATTAAAAAATCAGAGCAGAAATTAATGAAATAGAATCCATAAAAATGATCCAAAAAAAGTAATGAAACCAAGAGCTAGTTCTTTGAAAGAATAAATAAAATAGTTAAACCATTAGTTAAACTCATAAAAAGAAAAAGAGAGACTGAAATGATAAAAAAAAAACAGTCAGGTATGAAATAGATGATATTACAACTAAAGATGGAGAGATACAAACAATCACATATGAATATTATGAACATCTCTGTACAAATAAATTGGATAACCAAGATCAGACGGATGCAGTCCTAGAATCATATTATCTGCCAAGATTAACCCAAGACAAAGTAGACAACTTTAAGAAGGCCAGTCAAACCCGCACATCTATGGACTTCTAGTCTTTGATAAGGGGGCCCAAAGTATTAAATGGAGGAATGAGGGTCTCTTTAATAAATGGTGCTGGGAAAGCTGGGTTGAAACATGCAGAAGAATGAAACTGAACCACTTTATCTCACCAGAAAGAAAAGTCAACTCCAAATAGATCAAGGACCTGGATGTTAGACCAGAAACTATCAAATACTTAGAGGAAAACAGTGGTGGAACAGTTTCCCACCTATACCACAAGGGCATCTTTGATGATACAAACCCAACTGCAAGGAAGGCTAAAACAGAAACAAATCAATGGAACTACATCAAATTGAAAAGCTTCTGCACAGCCAAAGAAACCATCACACAAACAAAGAGATTCCTCAAAGAATGGGAGAAGATCTTCACATGCCATACATCAGGCAAGAGACTAATAACCCAAATATATGAAGAGTTCACAAAACTTAGCAACAAATAGCAAATGACCCCATCCAAAAATGGGCAGAGGATATGAAGAGTATTCTCTACAGAAGAGATCCAAAAGGCTAACAAACATATGAAAAATTGCTCCAGGTCGCTGATTGTCAGAGAAATGCAAATAAAGACAACATTGAAATACCACCTCATCCCTGTGAGAATGACAGACAGAAAAAAAGACAACAGCAACAAATGCTGGAGAGGTTGTGGGGACAAAAGAACCCCTCTGTACTGATAGTAGGAATGTAAATTGGTCCAACCCCTGTGGGGAGTAGTCTGGAGGACCCTCACAAGGTTAGAGATGGACCTTCCATATGACCCAGTAATTTGTCTCTTAGAGACATACTCCAAGGACTCCATAACACCCAACCAAAAAGATCCATGTATACCTATGTTCATAGCAGCACAATTCGTAAAAGCCAAAACCTGGAAGCAAACAGGAACCAGGAAACGGGACACAAGCTTATCAAACTCTGAAGTGTCCCAGCTGCCATGAAGACCCTAGTGACTGGGATCAGACAATCCTGCCAATAGGAAAAGTGATTTTGGCCTCACAGAAGGGTTCCTACTTTCAGGAATCACTCTGAGAAAAGGAGGATTTCTGGGATATTTCTCAGTCTCCCAGATTTAAGGAACATCAGGTGCCATAATACTACATAACTTCTCCTCTGACTCCATAACTCACATACAGAAAAGAACCCACTACTACCTGTGACAACAACAGAAGCCAAAAGAGATGGGTAAAACTAGGAAAACACTGGTTCTGCAAAACCAAGACAAAGCACAGAAACTTAATAATGTAAATCCAAGAGAGCTATCAGAGAGTTCAAGGAATCTATTGTCAAGAAATTTGAAGAAACATGAAGTTCTCTATTTAAAATGTAAAAATTGATTAAGAAAGAATTCCATGACATTAATGATTCAGTTGACAGAAAAATGGAAAACTTGAAAATATAGTTAGGGGGTATGAAGAAAACTGTGAAAACAGTCTAACTTCAAATAGCAGTTCCAGGAAGCAGACTTACCCATGTAGAAGAGAGAACATCAGAAATAGAAGAAAAAAAAAAAAAAAAAAACCTGGCCAAGTCTTTTCTTTATCTTCAAGGTAGAAAGAGAAAAAATATTTAGGAAAAAATGAAACAATTCTTCAAGGTATTGATGACTCCATCAGAAAAACAAATATCAGAATTATAGGGGGGGTCTTAGAAGAAGAGGAGAGCAATAAAGGAACAGAAACCACATTCAAAGAAGTAATAGCAGAAAAATTTCAAAATCTAGGATATAGTCAGGATGTAAATGCTCAGGAAGTGATGCCTCTGGGCAGAGGACTTCACCAATGCTTCCTAAAACCACACCTTTCCAGATCTCTACCCGACTAGGGAAAGATAAAAACAAGTTGAGGCAGAGAGATAGAGAATGGGAAGGGTATCAGGGGAGGGGGTGGGATGTGGAGATCGAGTCATGGGAATTGTGCGGAATTGTACCCCTCTCGTTCTATGGTTTTATTAATGTCTCCTTTCTTAAATAAATAAAAAATAAATTATTAAAAAAAAAACAGGTTGAGGGTATAGATCAACCTTCCAATGCCCATGTGCAGCAGAGAGGCAACTATAGAAGCCAGAACTCCCACCTCCAAAGCCCAGAAAAGAATTTTGGTTCATATTTCTAGAGAGGTATATGATAGCAGAAATAAACCAGAGGGCTCTGTATACCCATTCCGCTGGGACCTGAAGAATTTTTCCACCATGAATCTTGTTTTTATACCATCAATGAAAGAAGAAAATCTGGAAAACACCAAGGGAAGCCAGGAACTGTTTCTTTTACCTGAGAAAGAAGAGGGAGAAAAAGAAAGGGACGGGGAGTAGTAAAGTGTAGGGATAACTTTGAAAGGAACTGAAGGAAGGACAGGTTAAAAAAGGGGAAATGTGTGTGTGTGTGTGTGTGTGTGTGTGTGTGTGTGTGTGTGTGTGTGTGTGTATAGATAGATAGTGATGATGTAGACAAATAGCTATAGAATCAGCCCATATCCATGACCTTGGGAGGACTACTAGTTTCCAGTGAAGGGGATGGGAACACAGAACTTTACTGTTGCGAACCATATGAAATTTTGTACCTATTATCTTATAATCTTTTAAATCAACATTAAATCACTAATAATAAAAAATAAAGGGTGGAGTATTAAACACACTCTCATGCCTGAGGCTTAAAAGTCCCAGGTTTAGCCCCCTGCATCACCATAAGCCAGAGCTGAACATTGCTCTGGTAAAATAAATACATACATACATACATACATACATTTCAGGAATCGGAGAAAACACCCAAATTTCGTGTTTTTTTTTATTTATTTCTTTATTGGGGAATTAATGTTTTACATTCAACAGTAAACACCCAAATTTCTAAACCCAAATAGATCTACACCAAGAAACATCATTATAAAACTATCAAAAGTTAAGGACAAAGAAAAAATTTTACAAGCCACCAGGGAAAAGAAAAAAGTGAATTGTAAAGGCAGTATAATCAGACTTGTACCAATTTTTTCTGCAGAAAACATGGAGGTCAGAAGAGAGTGGAGTGGTATATTAAAGGTTTAAAAGACAATAACTACCACCCACACATACTTTACCCTGCAATACTATCATTCAAATATTAAGGAGCAGTCAAAACAGTACCAGACATACAAAACTAAAAGAGTGCTACAGCACCTAGATATGGACCAGGGCCCAAGAGACAGTGCACATATATCCATAAGTTAGGGGAAAATAAATATTTTTTTAATTTTTATTTATAAAAAGGAAACATCGACAAAAACCATAGGATAAGAGGGGTACAACTCCACACAGTTCCCACCACCAGAACTCCATATCCCATCCCCTCCCCTGATAGCTTTCCTATTCTTTATCCCTCTGGGAGTATGGACCCAGGGTCATTATGGTGGCGGCAGAAGGTTGAAGGTCTGGCTTCTATAATTGCTTCCCCACTGAACATGGGCACTGACAGGCTGATCCATATTCCCAGCCTCTCTCTTTCCCTAGTGGGGCATGGTTCTGGGGCAGTGGGGCTCTAGGACACATTGGTGTCTAGGGAAGTCCGGTTGGCATCATGTTAGCATCTGGGACCTGGTGGCTGAAAAAAAGAGTTAACATATAAAGCCAAACAAGTTATTGACTAATCATGAACCTAAAGGCTGGAATAGTTCAGATGATGAGTTGAGGGGTCTCCATTTTGTAGATACTTAGTAGGCCTATTTTGGGCTTTGACCTAGCACGTTATGATTGGGCCCTCCTCAATCGCTATCGAACAGGCCATGGCCGGTGCGCCGCTATGTTCCATCGCTGGGGAGCCAGAGACGACCCGAACTGCCCCTGCGGCTACAGACAGACTATGACCCACATAGTCAACGACTGCCACCTCTCCAGATTCAAAGGAGGTCTCGAAACTTTACATCAGGCTCAACCTGACGCTGTTGACTGGCTACGGAAGAAGGGCAAACGCTAGAAGAAGAAGTTATATTCCAAAGGGCTCATGACTATACTACTTTCTTTTTTTCTTTTCCTTTCTTTTCTTTTCTTTTCCTTTCTTTTCTGAGCCTGACATCTGATATGCAGGTGGTCCCAAGTTATTGTCTGGGGAGATGATGTCATGGCTGGAAAAAGGACCAGAAAGCTGGATCAGGGAAGAGAGTGGCTCCCAAATATGGGAAAGGTGTATAAATGTTGTTGACTGTAAACCCCATTGAAAATAATTATCTTAAAGCAAAAGTACATAATAGTTTGCAATGACCCAATAAGTACAGCAAGCAAGTAGAAGGACCTAAAAAAAGGCAGCATAAAGTACTTAATCAAAATAGTTTCTTTTTTTTATAATTATATATGAGCAAGGATTTATTCAGAGAAGGTACAATGCTTTGCCCATGAGGTAATTTTGCTGTTCCATTAAAGAATTTGACCAGAAATACATATAGAAGCCAGACTCAGAAGGCTTCCAGCTGTGTGTTTGTTGTTTGTTTTGGTCTTTGTTATGTCCTGCATCATCTCTACTGTTTTTTCTTTCCTAAGCTATATTGATTTTTGTTAGTTTCTACTTAGACCTAGATACCCTCCTCACCTACTTCCTATTTCACTTCCCTCAATCATTCCAAGGCTAACCTTGTCAAACACCATAAGGACTACAAATGTTGGATAAGGCAAGAGACCAGCATACTTTAATGATGGCTCCTTTGGTCACTACCAGGCCAACTCATCTCCTGGGGAACTGGAACTAGCCAGGGAATCCTGGGATTCCCACACAGACATGGTGGGTGGGCCTAGACCTTTAACAGATCCCTCTCTCCACTGTCACTGGTCATCTGCATCAGAAACAACATAATGGACCCCTTTGTGGGTCCACAGGACCTTGACCTCAATGTGGAATAACAGTGGTAGGGGCTGTTCCATTCTCTGAAAGGAGGTTGGACAACATACTTGAGGAAGATGGGTGTGGCAATGGGTGTAGCCTAGAATAATCCTAGCTATGACCACAGAATGTGAGCTCAGACCTACAAGGATGCAGAGGTTACACGGGCTCCTACATTGAAGACAGGTCACAGATCAAATCGATGAGTTTACAGTTAACAGTATTTATATACTTTTCTCATATTTGGGAGTTACTCTTTTCCCTGGTCCAGCTGTCTAGTCCTATTTCCAACTCTGACACCATCCTCCCAGTCAATACTTTTGGTCCACCTGCATGTTAGCTGTCAGGCTCTGGCAAAAATTAGTAGTCATGGGCCCCTTGGAATATACCTAAAATAGACCTACTAGTTTTTTCCAAAACAGAGACCCCAAATCTCATCTGATATAATCTTTGGATTCATGATTATTAAACAATTTGTTCTGCTTTATATCTTAATGCTTTTCAGCCACCAAGTTGCAGGGTACCATGATGCCAACCTGACTTCCCTGGGCAGATGACCTCACCAATGTACCCTGGAAGCCCACCTCCCCGCGTAGGGCTCCTACCCCACTAGTGAAAGACAGAAACAGACTCAGAATATGGATCAACCTGTCAATACCTATGTCCAGCAGAGAAGCAATTACAGAAGCCAGACCTTCTACCTTCTGTACCCCATAATGATCCTGAGTCCTTGCTCCCAGAGAGATAAAGGATAGGAAAACTTTCAAGAAAGGCGATAAGATATGGAGTTCTGGTGGTGGGAAATGTGTGAAAGTGTACCCCTCTTGTCCTATGGTCCTGTTGACATTTTTTATTTCATAACTAAATTTAAAAAAAAAATCTGAAGGACTTTACTATTGCCAGACCTGCCTTGTAAGAGTTACTGAACTGTCACAAAGAAATAAAGGTGAACCACAATATAAGAGGCTCAGAAAAACAAGCCATAAAAATATAAGACAACTTTAAAGTATAAAAGGTGAGGAAGAAGTGGATAAAATATGGTCAAGAAAATAATGGTGAGATATGAACAGTTTAAGGAAGAATCTCTTAAGTGTGTTTATATAGTATATACTTATACATAATTACATGTATAATACTTTTACATATGACACATTTACACACATACAGTTCTCTATATCTTATTAAATAATGTCACTTTTCTCTCTAGTACTTTCTAATCTCTCTTACAACTTTTTTCCTTTTATTCATTCATATATATATATATATATATAGAGAGAGAGAGAGAGAGGGAGAGAGAGGTTCTTTAATTTGTTGTTTGTTTTCAAGTACTCTTGTTGCTATGGTATATGTCTATTACCAAATGACTGCATTTCTCTGAAAGACAAGAATGGTATGGTTTCATTCATATGTGCAGTATAAAAAATTAAAATTAAAACATTCAGGAAGTCCTGAGATTCCCACACAAACATGATGGGTCTCGAATAGATGCCTCTCTCTATTGTCACTGGTCATATCCATTACAACAACACAATAGATCCCTCTGTGGGCCCCCATAGGACCTTACCCTCAATAGGATCAATAATGGCAGAGAATGTTCCATCCTCAGAAGGGAGGCTGGATAACATACTCTATCTGCCATCTGAGGAATATGGGTCCTAAAATTGGGGCATCTTGGAACGTTCCTATTCATGACCACAGAATGTGAGCTCAGATCTACAGGGATGCAGAAGTTACATAGGCTCCTATGCTGAATATGGACCCCAGATCAGATCAAATCGATGTGGTATATACAATCAACTATATTTATACACTTTTCCCATATTTGGGAGCTACTCTCTCCCCTGATCCAGCTTTCTAGCCCTTTATCCAGCCATGACATCATCTCCCCAGACAATAACTTGGGTTCACTTGCATATCAGAGGTCAGGCTCAGGAAAAAACTAATATAGTCATGGGCCCTTTCGAATATAACTAAAATAGGCCTACTAACTATATTCAAAATGGAGACCCTAAATCTTCATCTGTAACATTCCAGCCTTTAGTTTTGCATAACCCTTATGTTGTCTCCCTAGCCTACTAGTCATTGATTTTTAAAAAGGAGGTTTAATTATAGAGAGCAGAGTTCAATTTGCAGGAGTTGAGCCAGAAACTTAGCTGAATTTAAAATGTAGATGTCATTTGTTTACTTGAAAAAAATGTCCTTTTTTGTGTTATATAAAAATAAGCATAACTAGAATAAGAAAAGGTTTTTTTTTTTTTGTAACATCTGTGTACAAATTATTATTAGCACTGCTAATCCAAGAGCTTAATCATTGGTATGGTACCTGTATCATCACCAGATGCAAGCTTTCTGAACCCAACAGTAAATAAATGATTTTGAATAATTTTAGTATAATTTTAAAAAGAATCACAAATGTAAATATTTTTCCCAAAGCTAGCTCATTGGTCCAAAGCTAGCTCATTTATAAATGAATATTTTAAAAATGTGCCATTGTGTTTCTAAATTACAGTTTTCCTTTCATATAAAACAAAAATAGATATCCATGAATAGTAGTTGTTATGAAAACATAATTTTAGTGGATGCACCAACATAATTAGGAAAAATAAAGATTTTCAAACAAAGTCAATCCTCAACACAAGAAATGAACTTTTGTTAAAAATGGAAACCTATCATCAGCCACATCTGTCAATTAAATGTTTTGTGGACAGACTTGGGGTAAAGTAGGTTGTGAAGACTCAGACTGAATTTGTAAAAGTGTTGTGAGTTAAGATTGTAAAAACTGTTTTGCAAAGTTAATCCACAGTTTATCCAGCAATAGTTGAGCTAACAGACTTTTCTTTTCCTTTTATTTATTTATTTATTGGATAGAGACAGCCAGAAATTTAGAGGGGCAGGGTGATAGATAGGGAGAGAGACAGAGAGATACCTGCAGCACTGCTTCACCACTCGTGAAGCTTTCTCCCTGCAGGTGGGTACTGGGGCATGAACCTGTGTCCTTGAGCACTGTAATGTGTGCACTTAACCAGGTATGCCACTGCTTCACCCCTAGATTTTTCATATTTGTTCATGATGATGTGTAATATATAACTTAACTAGTTAATGTGTGTTTAATCTATTTCTATTTAGGTCTCTTTATTTATACTATAGTTCTATATGTACTTTTTCTTTTGAATGAATGCTAAGATTGTCAAGACTGAAGTTCTAAAGCCTATGGTTCAATCCCCACCACCACCATAAACCAGAGTTGAACAGTACTCTGGGAAAGAAAGAAAAAGAAAGAGGGGGGAAGGAAAGAAGGAAGGAAAGAAGGAAGGAAGGAAGGAAGGAAGGAAGGAAGGAAGGAAGAAGGGAGGAAAGGAAAGTAATAATAATAAAAAGAAAATCAATGACTATATTAACTGCAAGGGCATTTTTTCAATCTCGAAGATGTTTTTGTAACAGATCACTAAACTTGTTAGATTACCGCAGGGTGGAGAAAATGTATTAGGAAATAGATAGATAGATATATACAGATATAATTAGTACAAAATTAAGCATTAGCATATACCCACTCAGTACTTAAGATTTATTGCACATTTAATATGTGTTGGAATCAGGGTATGGCACTAATAATACAATAGAGAGTAAATACAAATCCTGTCTTTGAGTATTATATATACTACTATTCAAATAACTAGATAATTTTGAAAAAGCTCATGACATGTCAAGCATTTTATAAATTGCTTTGTAAAATCATTAATACCTGAAGCATTAATATTAAGCTAAGCCACTGGAATTTTTAGATTAGACTAGAGATGAATATTCAAAAATGCTGCCAAGATTTTTATATTAAACATTTTACACACCAATAATATTTATGTGGACCTAGCAAATGCTCAGCAAAATTAAAATAAGGTCTTTCATGCTACCAGAAATAAAGATGGACTAATGTGATGCAAAATTCCTGCAAAAACAAAGAAAGAAAACTCATGAAACAGGTGGGAGGGTAGATAGCAGTAGATACCACAATGATTATGCAAAAAGACTATCATGCCTGAGGCTCCAAGTCCCAGGATCAGTGTCCTATGCAATCATAAACCAGAGCTGAGCAGTGATCTGGTAGGGAGAGGGAGAGAGAGAGAGAGAGAGAGACAAAAACTCAGGAAACTGACTTCAACTGCTATGCAACCATGTGACATAAAGAAGTATAAAAATAAATCCACCTCTTTGATCTGGAGCCCATAGTCAGCACAGGAGGCTTTGCATCCCTGTAGGTCTGAGCTCACATTCTGTGGTCACAGCTAGGAACATACCAGGCTGCACTAATTTCAGGGCCCGTCTTCCTTGGGTAGTAGGTAGAGTATGTTGTCCAACCTCCCTTTGGAGAATGGAACATTCCCTACTATTATTGATCCACATTGAGGGCAAGATCCTATAGGGGCCCACAAAGGGAAAGGGTCCATTATGTTGTTCCTGATGGAGATGATCAGTGACAATGGAGAGAGGTATCTATTCGAGGTGTAGATCTATTCATGTCTGTGTGGGAATCCCAGGACTCCCTGACTAGGGCCCTACTAGGGTAGCCTGGTAGTGACTAAAAAGTCATCATTAAGTACTCCAGTCTCTTGCCTTTATGCCCCAGTAGGGAAAGAGACAGGATGGAAGTATAGATCAACCTGCTAACACAGGTCATAAGGGAAGCGATTACAGAAGCCAGACTTCTACTTTCTGTGCCCCATAATGATGCTGGAACCATACTTCCAGAGGGGTAAAGAATAGGGAAGCTATCAAGGGAGAGGACTGGATACAGAGTTCTGGGAATGGGAACTGTGTGGAATTGTGCCCCTCCTATCTTCTAGTCTTGTATATAAGTGAAAATTTAAAAAATAAAATAAAATAAAATAAATCCATCTCATTCAGGATACATTTTATTTTATTTTATTTTACTTCTTTATTGGGGAATTAGTGTTTTACATTCAATAGTAAATACAATAGTTTGTACATGCATAACATTCCCCAGTTTCCCATTTAACAATACAACCCCCACTATGTCATTTATCATCCTTCATGGACCTGTATCCTCCCCACCCACCCACCCCAGAGTCTTTTACTTTGGTGCAATATGCCAATTCCATTTCAGGTTCTACTTCTGTTTTCTTTTCTGATCTTGTTTTTCAACTTCTGCCTGAGAGTGAGATCATCCCATATTCATCCTTCTGTTTCTGACTTACTTCACTCAACATGATTTTTTCAAGGTCCATCCAAGATCGGCTGAAAACGGTGAAGTCACCATTTTTTACAGCTGAGTAGTATTCCATTGTGTATATAGACCACAGCTTGCTCAGCCACTCATCTGTTGTTGGACACCTGGATTGCTTCCAGGTTTTGGATATTGCAAATTGTGCTGCCAAGAACATATGTGTACACAGATCTTTTTGGATGGATGTGTTGGGTTCCTTAGGATATATCCCCAGGAGAGGAATTGCAGGGTCATAGGGTAGATCCATTTCTAGCCTTTTGAGAGTTCTCCAGACTGTTCTCCACAGAGGTTAGACCAATTGACATTCCCACCAGCAGTGCAGGAGGGTTCCTTTGACCCCACACCCTCTCCAGCATTTGCTGCTGTTACCTTTTCTGATGTATGACATTCTCACAGGAGTGAAGTGATATCTCATTGTTGTCTTGATTTGCATTTCTCTGACAATCAGAGACTTGGAGCATTTTTTCATGTGTTTCTTGGCCTTTTGGATCTCTTCTGTGGTGAATATTCTGTCCAAGTCCTCCCCCCATTTTTGGATGGGGTTATTTGTTGTCTTGTTGTTGAATCTGGCAAGCTCTTTATTTTTTTTAAATAATTTATTTCTTTATTGGGGAATTAATGCTTTACATTCGACAGTAAATGCAATAGTTTGTACATGCATAACATTCCCCAGATTCCCATTTAACAATACAACCCCCACTATGTCATTCATCATCTTTCATGGACCTGTATTCTCCCCATCAGGATACATTTTAAAGCCCTAATAGCAGCTCTAGTAACCAACCAGAGGCCTTGATGATATGATTATCTAATGATTTATGTTTCTTAAGTATGCATTACCTTGTCTGCTAATTATTCTGTTACATATAAGTCATTCTTCAATCCTTTCTCAGTATGCCACAACAAAACCATGAGTAAACCCTGATTACACTAGCTTCATATACAGTTGAAATTGGGTGGGAGTGGGGGTCCAAACACTGGTGCTACCTTTTTATTTCTTTTTGTCTCTATGGGAGAAGGGGAGGGGAAGACCAAGAATAGTGGAGTGCTTGTGCAGGCAGTAACCCTGGTGGCAAAGAAAAACAAAATACCCAACCTGAATCCAACTACTTTATTTTCTCTAGGACTACTGCAATCTCTCATCCTACTTCCTTGTTTTCTCCCTAATTTGGTTAGTAACGTAGCTGCCCAAGATCTTGTTAGAGTACCTATCAGGTCACTTTCATGTTCTAAATCTTCCAGTAGTTTCCTATCACATTAAAAAAAATTTTTTTTTTACAAAAAAATACAGGTCCAAGAAGGATGACAGAGGACCTAGTGGAGTTGTACTGCTATATGGAAAACTGAGAAATGTTATACAAGTACAAACTATTGTATTTACTGTTGAATGTAAAACATTAATTCCCCAATAAAGAAATCAAAAATAATTGTTTACTGTGGTTTCTAGGCTTTATATAATTTGATCCCTGGATACTACCCAATCTCATTAGCTACCATTCTCAGCTATCTCCCACTGCTCCAACATTGACCTTCTTGCTGTCTCTCCAACCCAAAAAAACATATTCCTGCTCAGTGCTTTCCCACAATCTTTCCTCTGCCTAAAAATACTCTTCTCCCAAATGCTTTCATGGCTTTCTCCTGCATATCAATTATTTCCTAAAAGAGGCCTTCCTTAACCACCCAATCCAAAAATATTGTATTCTGTTCTCTTATTTTGTGGTTTTATCACAACTATAAATAATGTAAAATTCTTTGTTTTTTGATTACCAGTTTCCACAACTAGAATGCATGCCAAGGAATGCAAACTGCTGTTTGGTACTATATCTTCAGGACCTTAGAACTAACTATACCTGGGACACAGTAAATATTTGATATTTCTGTTTGTTTTCTATAAACATTGCTTCTATTTTTCTAGAATTCAATACTCCTGAGATTCTCTTTGCATGAGTCATTCAACAGTCAGTGTCTATTCAATAATGAGTGTCTATGAGGCCAAGTCAACCCTAAGGTATGGCTATAGTGTCAATCCCTAACTCCCAATCTCTTATGGCCAAAAAAGCATGAAGACATAGTCAAGAAATTGCCATGGTTTATATAAAAAGATAATGGGCATTTGACAAAAGGTCATTAACCCTGATCTATGTCCTTGCCAAGCAACTGAACTTTTGAGCCTTTTTTTCATCTGTGTAATTGGTATGTTGACCACTTAGATTTCCCAGGGCTGCACTGATGTCTGTAAAACACTTGCATTGATCCAAGTACAGTGCCTTGTATATAGCCACTGTTAAGGTTTATAGGCCTCTTACCTGAAGGAGTGGTATCTGTAACAGCCTTAGTCTCTCCAATGATATTTTTTTTTCCTGGCCTACTTGTGGAGAAAGCTTCTTGAGTTAGTTGGGCATAAAAGACCTCCCTACAAGACATTGTGGAGTACAAATCAGAGAGAAAGGCACACTGTTTAACCCACTGCCTCTCACACAGTTTACCAATTGTCCTAGTTTTGTCTGAAGTGTTACCACTTTCATAAGGAGCTCAGGCTCCTTGGAGAAGATATGCTATCCTGGACACCATCTTTTCCCGTCTAGTCACCCAGCTTGATTACCACCTCTTGTCTAGTCTTCATATAGAGTAATTTAACTCTGCCTTTCTGTCAAGGCTGCCATTTTGTCATGAACTCACTTTATTTTCTTTTTTTCCCTCTCTTCTTTCTCCTTCTACTCCTCCTCTTTCCTTTTTAGATAGTAATAGATAGAAAAGCAGAGAGAAAGAGAAAGACCATAGCACCAGAGGTTTTTTTCAATGCAGTGAGAAAACAGAAGCAAACAAACTATTTCTAAGACTTGTGAGACTGGTGGTTATCACTGGGAAGTGGGAAGATGGGGATATAGAACTTTGGTAGTGGATGTTATGTGGAAGTATACATTGTAATCTCACAATCTTGTAACTACTAAGAACAATTTAAAAAATTAAATGCAATGTGGAAAACTGGGAAATTTTATGCATGTAAAAACAATTGTATTTATTATTGACTTTAAAACATTGATTCCCCAATAAAAAATTAAAAATAATAATAGGCATTTGGTTTCTTACACTGCCATATAACATAAAGAATAAGTTAACAGATATTTCTCATTCATTATTTTCCTTCACGCTCTCTCCTCTCAGTAAGATTACAAATTAGCATACCATCTAAAGCAACAAACAGAAGGACACAGGTCCAACTGGTGGCACATCTGGTTGAATGCACATGTTACAATGAATAAGGACCCAGGTTCCAGGTTCCAAGGACCTCTGGTCCCCACCTGCAGGGGGAAAGCTTTACAAGTAGTGAAGCAGTGCTGCAGATGTTTCTCTGTCTCTCTGACTATTACCCCCTTCATTCTCAATTCCTGACCATCTCTATCCAATAAACAAATAAAGATTTAAAAATTGAGGGAAAAAAGAGGAAAGCTGGACAGAAATCCCTTTTTAAAAAAATAGGACACTTACTAGGAAAATCCTTCTTTTCCTCCACAAAAGCCTTTATATTATCTCTTTCTTCCTTTATCCAAATCCCTGACCCCACTCAAACCACTTCATCTCAGTAAAGTGAAATTTTCTAATGTGTAGATCTGCATGCTATGATAAACTATAGATAATTTATTGTCTTTTTCTCAATTTTTTTCAATTAAATAAGGAATCCTACAGAAAAATATCTTAATTCAATAGCAAGGACCTACACTTGTGGGTAATTTCAACAGGACAATGATCATAGGATGATGAATTAGACAGGATAGTTTATCTGAAATCCTTCCAATTACTTATTTACATGACTATTACTAACCTACTTATAAAAATCACCCTTATTGTGTGACAGTCTCACTAATTCAGTCAGTATACGCTGACTTTCTACTTTACTAAGCTACTATGTGGTGTTCTTAAATCATAGACATGCTGTTGATAGGAGAGAGAACTTTAATTTCAGCAGAAAGCTATTCTTCTTAATATTTTATTATATATTTCTCAAAATAAATACATTGTTGAAGTGTGTTTTAGCAGCAGGAATTAGTGTGGTGCACTAAGAATTCTTTCTTATGAAGCAGTTTTCAGTCCCCCTGTAGACAATAGTTATAGAATAAAATTATAAAAAATTATGAGGGAAATTACCTAATCTGTATACAAATCTGTGTTTATAGTTCATAGATCTATGTAAAGCTATGGTTTCACTATCAATTTTGTCAATAAAACTGAATTTTCTTCTGCATTCTACCCAACTTGCTTAACTGTTTTTCTTCTTTTAAGATCATGGCTATTCCAAAATAATATTCAAAGAGAGAAGCATATATATGATTTATACAGATTTACCCAGAACAAGTACAAACACTTTCTTAAGACATCTGTAAGCCTGTGATATACCCATTCATTTTTTAATATTGTCAGAATGTGTTTTATTTCATATATGGGTTAACCACTCCTAATTCTGATAAAAAGGCAAGCTTGTTCTTTATAAAGATTACTTTTAAAAATGTTCATTTTCATCAGCTTTAAAATCATCTCTTTAGCCAGTTTTAATGTGCCCTACAATATAACCACAATACATACATTACCATCTGTACTAAATGCTATCCTCCCACACTGCCTTGTTATTCTTACACCTAATCCTCTTTGTAACCCTTACACCTCCTACACTATCTATCCTAACTTCATAATTGTCAGAAAGGAAATGATTATTTTATCTCACACACCATCATTTTCAGCAGATTTTCTCATCATTATGATGTGGTTTTTAATTCTAGCAAATGACTGCATAAGACCTTTCTTCTCATGCCATCAGTGGGATGACACTGATAAACTCTATACCTCTACTCTTACAAATAAAGGATTGCTATGTTTTGCTTTAACTCTTAAGACATATTGAGCACATTTATAACATTCTAATAGCCTCATGTTCACAGACTAATTCATATGTCTATGACATCTTTATCTTTTGCAACGGATATTTCAAAGATCAAATATCTAAGTATCTAACTTAATTGGGAATCATTATGCTAATGAAGCCAAGGGCATGGATTAAAGTCCTATAAAAACCAATTAGTTTGGAAAAAGGCAAATGTCTCCTTTAGAGTCACAGACTATGACTCAAAGGTGGGTAAAAGTCTCACCACCATTAATATCAGAGGAGGTAACCAAAATCTATAAATTATTGGATAGTATAACAATACATTTGAAAAGCAATTTAATTGTAGTCATGATGCTAGGTCAATAGTATCAACTCCTTCACATGTTCAGGACAAAACATTACATGCATGTAATTGTTGTTGATATTAATTAATAAGCATAATTAGTTTTCTTCCGTTCCTATATACAGATACTTATATTTAAGATGATGGGACAGATAAAATTTCACAGAATCAGTCAGCAGCACAGTCTAGTGGAAAGACAACAGACTAGAATTCTGAGAGCTAAGTTGGATCTTGGCTCATTTTCAGTCCTAAATGACAACAAGTTCAAATTGTAGAGCTTGACACCCACTACTTTGAAGGAAACCTTGGTGCTATGATTTCTTTCCCCTTCTCTTTGTATCTACGTCTGATGTTTCCTATCTAGAAAAGTTGACCCAGAGTGATGAACTAAAACAAAAAACAAATGTATCTGAGAATAGAAAAGAAAGGAAACATGAACAGTTCTTTAAAATTCTCTGTCTGGGGTAGGGAACACATTCTCTCTACTATGTCTAAATAGTGGAGAAATAAGAAGGAGAATCCTCATATTCCAATACAAACTGACAGAAAACAAACAAATTTCCAAGGAAGTTAACAATGTTAATAAAAGGAACCATAAAAAAAATTCAAGCTCACAAAATCTAGCAACAAAAAAGCAAATGATCCCATCCAAAAATGGGCAGAGGATATGAACAGAATATTCACTATAGAAGAGATCCAAAAGGCTAAAAAACATATGAAAATTTCTCCAGGTCATTAATTATCAGAGAAATACAAATAAAGAGAACAGTGAGATACCATCTCACCCCTGTGAGAATGGCATACATCAAAAAGGACAGCAGCAACAAATGCTGGAGAGGTTGTGGGACAAAAGAATCCTTCTGCACTGCTGGTGGGAATGTAAATTGGTCCAACCTCTGTGGAGAGCAATTGGGAGAACCCTCACAAGGCTAGAGATCTACCTTCCATATGACCCAGTAATTTCTCTCCTAGGCATATATCCTAAGGACTTCATAACACCCAACCAAAAAGATATGTGTACATACATGTTCATAGCAGCACAATTCGTAAAAGGTAAAACCTGGAAGCAAACCATGTGCCCAACAACAGATGAATGGCTGAGAAAGCTATGGTATACTTACACTATGGAATACTAAGCAACTATTAAGAACAATGAACCCACCTTCTCTGGCCCATCTTGGATGGAGTTAGAAGGAATTATGTTAAGTGAGATAAGTCAGAAAGACAAAGATGAGTATGGTATTAACCCACTCATAAACAGAAGTTAAGAAAGAAGAACAGAAAGGGAAATTCAAAACAAGATCTGACTGGGTTTAGAGTAGAGTACCAAAGTAAAAATCTCTGGGCGGAGGGTGAGGGTGGATGTTCAGTTTCACTGGGGCAAGGGGGGAGGCTGCAGAGGGGATCAGGACACAGTCTTTTGGTGGTGGGAATGGTGCTGATGTCTACTCCTATTAACTTATAGTCTCATAAATCACTAATTAACATGAGAGGGGGAAAACTGATTGAATGTCTCAAATTTTTTAATGCACAGACCATAGGATGAGTTATATTTCTTCAATCTAAGCACTTAAAATTTCAAATAGTTAATACTTTTCAAATTATGACTTGTTACTTGAAGTGCTGAGTCTCCTAAAAGCTTAGAGCAGGGAGAACAGAAATCAATAACATTGAAAATCAGAAAACCATACAAAAGATCAATGAAAGTAAATGTTGGCTTCAAAAGAGTGAACAAAATCAACAAACCTTTAGCCAGACTCACAAAACAAAAAAGGGAGATGACCCAAATAAATCGGACAGTAAATGAAAGAGGAGATATCACAACAGACACCACAGAAATTCAACATATCATGCGAGGCTTCTATGAACAACTATACGCCACCAAGCTAGAGAACCTGGAAGAAATGGACAATTTCCTAGATACCTACAAACTTCCAAAATAAAATAAAGAGGAACTAGATAATATGAACAGGTCTATCACAGCCAACAAAATTGGAACAGTTATCAAAAACCTTCCCAAGAATAAAAGTTTTAGAAAAGATGGTTTTATGTTGGTAATGCTTCTAAGACCCCTTCTGTTTCATTGGTTTGGTCCCCCCTGCTTGGCACTGTGTTCTATTTATATAACCACTGTTAACTAAGCACCCCCCTGCCTCCAGGATATTGGTTTAATCTTCACTGGTTCGCGCTTTTTCCTTCTTCCCGCACCCTATCCTATGTACTTCCTTGTTCCTGACTCTTCCACCTCAGGAGAGATGCAAGACAGAATTGTGTTGTGATTAGAAGAGACTAGATTGTTGAACCGCATCCCCGCTTGTAAAAGAGATACTGCTTCCCAGCTCAGCCATGACTCCCTGGTCGTCTCTCTCTCCCGCCCGTGAGGCTATCCCAGCAGTTTTACAAATGAATTCTACAAAACCTTCAAAGAAGAACTAATACTTCTACTTTTAAAAGTCTTTCAGAATTTTGAAGACACAGGAATACTCCCTGCCAGCTTCTATGAAGCCAACATCACTTTGATCCCAAAAACAGACAGGGACAAAACCAAAAAAGAAAACTACAGACCAATATCTCTGATGAACATAGATGCTAAAATATTGAACAAAATTCTAGCCAACTGGACACAACAGTATATTAAAAAGATTGTTCATCACGACCAAGTGGAGTTTACCCCCAGGGATGCAAGGTTGTTTTAATATACTAAATCAATCAGCATGATCACTACATCAATAAAAGCAACACCAAAAACCGCATGGTCATTTGATAATAGATGCAGAGAAAGCTTTTGACAAAATACAACACACCTTTATGATCAAAACACTAAAAAAACTGGGAATAGATGGAAAATTCCTGAAGATAGTCAAATCTATATATAGCCAATGTACAGCCAACATCATAATCAATTGTGAAAAACTGGAAGCATTTCCCCTCAGATCAGGTACTAGACAGGGCAGCATACTACCACCATTACTATTCCACATAGTGTTGGAAGTTCTTGCCATAGCAATCAGGCAGGAGCAAGGAATGACAGGGATACAGATTGGAAGAGAAGAAGTCAAACTCTCCCTATTTGCAGATGACATGATAGTATACATAGAAAAATCTAAGAAATCCAGCAAGCAACTTTTGGAAATCATCAGGCAATACAGTATTGTGTCAGGCTAAAAAGTTAACATACAGAAGTCAGTGGCATTCCTCTATGCAAACACTAAGTTAGAAGAACATGAAATCCAGAAACCAATTCATTTTACAACAACAACAACAACAACAAAACAATAAGATATCTAGGAATAAACCTAACCAAAGAAGTGAAATAATTGTATACTGAAAATTATGTCACTACTCAAGGAAATTGAAAAAGACACAAAGATGTGGAAAGATATTCCATGTTCATGGGTTGGAAGAACTAATATAATTAAAATGAATATACTACCCAGAGCCATATACAGATTTAATGCAGTTCCCATCAAGATCCCAACCACATTTTTAGAAGAATAGAACAAATGCTACAAATGTTTATCTCAAACCAG
Source organism: Erinaceus europaeus (assembly GCF_950295315.1). Classification (NCBI taxonomy): domain Eukaryota; kingdom Metazoa; phylum Chordata; class Mammalia; order Eulipotyphla; family Erinaceidae; genus Erinaceus; species Erinaceus europaeus. Next base: position 30,530,736 of record NC_080179.1, read on the forward strand.
AAAAGACCTAGAATTTCCAAATCAATCTCAAGAAGAACAGAACAGGAGGCATCACAAACCCTGGATATCAAATTGTATAATAGGGTCATTGTCATCAAAGATGCTTGGTACTGTAACATGAATAGACACACTGACCAGTGGAATAGAACTGAGAGCCCAGAAGTAAGCCCCTACAACTATGGATATCTAATCATTGACAAAGTTGCCCAGTCTATTCAATGTGGAAAGCAGAGTCTCTTCATCAAATGGTGTTGGAAAAAAATGGGTTGAAACATGCAGAAGAATGAAACTGAACTACTATATTTCACCAAACACAAAAGTAAATTCCAAGTGGATCAAGAACTTGGATGTTAGAACAGAAATTATTAAATACTTAGAGGAAAATATTTCTAGAACTCTTTTCCATATAAATTTTAAAGATATCTTCATGAAACGAATTCAGTTATAAAGAAGACTAAGACAAGCATAAACCTATGGGACTACATAAAATTATAAAGCTTCTGCACAGCAAAAGAAACCACTACCCAATCCAAGAGACCCCTCACAGAATGGGAGAAGATCTTTACACGCCATACATCAGATAAGAGTTTAATAACCAACATATATAAAGAGCTTGCCAAACTAAACAAGAAAACAAATAACCCCATCCAAAAATGGAGAAGGGACATGGACAGAATATGCACCACAGAAGAGATTCAAAAGGCCAAGAAAAACATGAAAAAAATGCTCCAAGTCTTTGATTGTCAGAGAAATGCATATAAAGACAACAATGAGATACCACTTCACTCCTATGAGAATGTCATACATCAGAAAAGATAGCAGCAACAAATGATGGAGAGGTTGTGGGGTCAAAGGAACCCTTCTGCACTGCTGGTGGGAATGTCAATTCATCCAACCCCTGTGGAGTGCAGTCTGGAGAACTCTCAGAAGGCTAGAAATGGACCTACCCTATGACCCTACAATTCCTCTCCTGGGTATATATCCTAAGGAACCCAACACATCCATCCAAAAAGATCTGTGTACACATATGTTCTTAACAGCACAATTTGTAATAGCCAAAACTTGGAAGCAACCCAGGTGTCCAACAGATGAGTGGCTGAGCAAGTTGTGGCATATATACACAATGGAATACTACTCAGCTATTAAAAACGGTGACTTCACCATTTTCAGCTGACCTTGGATGGAGCTTGAAGAAATCATGTTAAGTTAAATAAGTCAGAAACAGAAGGATGAATATGGTATAATCTCACTCTCAGGCAGAATTTGAAACACAAGATCAGAAGAGAAAACACTAAGCAGAACCTGGGCTGGAGTTGGTATATTGTACCAAAGTAAAAGACTCTGGTGTGGGAGAGAATATAGGTCCTGGAAAAGGAAGACAGAGTACCTAGTGGGGGTTGTATTGTTATGTGGAATGTACAAATTATTATATTTACTGTCAAGTCTAAAACATTAATCCCCCAATAAAGGAAAAAAATTATAAAATAACACCCCCCATAAAGTATCTGCTTAATATAAATTTTTCATTTTAATTTTTTTACTTTTTTACTATATACATAATATGCATATATATTGTGCTTTACTTTGTTTTTTACTAGCACACTGCTAAGCTCTGGCTTACAATGGTATATGGGATTGAACCTGGGACCTCTATGTATGAAAGTGAAAACAAATAGCCATTGTGTTATCTCTTGAATCTGCACAATTTTAAATTATTCACAGTGAGCATCCAAAAGAAAACAAGAAACTAAGGACATATTTTAAAATGTTGTATATTATGCTGACAATACAGAGGTGCTTTTTGTTTAATATAGATTTGTGAATAAAAAGGCTTTTAACTTTTTTAAGGTGAAAATTAAAACCATATGGGAGAGATGTCCCAAGAAGATCAAAGATAACTAAATATATGTAATTCTTATCCCTGAGAGGCAAGAACAATGAAAAGATGAATGCACAAACAAAATTTACAAGTCATACCCATAAAATTAGAACATACTATTAAAGTGAAATCCAAGAGATGACACAGAGGTCACTACTAATAATACAGTAAAATGGTATTAATTTAAAATGATAAATTCCTAGTAGTCATGGCAAGGATACTTAAGAATGCTTTGATTGGGGCCAGGTGATGGCACACCTGGTTAAGTGCACATACTACAGTGCCCAAGGATTAGGTTCAAGCCCCAAGTCCCCACCTGCATGGGGGAAGCTTCTCACAAGTGGTGAAGCACGGCTGCAGGTGTCTCTCTGTTTCTTTCCCTCTTTGTCCCCCCCCAATAAATAAATAAATAAATATAACAAAATAATTTTTAAAAAATGATTAATGAACAGGAACCAAAATGTAGGAATACAGCAAATGAGAATAAGGATCTTAAGGTGAATCTAGGAAGTCTATTTTAGGGATGTTCCTAGTGGCCCATGACTTTGGTAATTTTTGCTTGATTTTGATACCTAACATGGAGCTGGATTAGAAATATTGTCTGGGAAAATAAACGGGGGAGTTAGGAAGATGGCGGCCTGAGAAGTCGTTAACAGCGAGTGCTCTGATCGCATCGTCGGCAACGGTAGGATTTTCTGCCTTTAGCAGGCCAGTCAATAAGAGGGGACACCAAAGAAGTGATTACAATTTAATTTGGGTTAAGAATTAGAGTAAAGGTGACACGGACTAGCGGGGCGCCAGAATTCCCAGGTGGCGCCGGGCAAGGCGAGTGCGCCGGGCATTGTCCTCCGCCAGCCCTGGAAGGCGGCTCCTCCGCCGGTTGCAGAGCGCGGTGGGCAGAGGACCCGGAGAGAGCACTTTAGCTCGGGGGCTGCCTCTTGGGAGTCTCCAGGGTCCACCGCGACCCTGAGGGCGGATCCAAAGACTTCTTGAGTATAGCTCTCATTGGATCAAAGGACGTGGAGCTAGTTTTCATTTTTGAGAAATCCTTTAAAAAAGTCTGGAGGGGGCGGTTTCCCGGAAGATGGTGGACTGAGAAGCGGCTAGCCTTGGAGCTCCGGACACATCTCTTGTAAACAATAGGATTTTCTGCCTTTAGCAGGCCAGCCAATAAGGGGCCATAGCAGTGACAACAAGGAGGTGTCTATAACTTAATTTGGGTTAAGAATTAGAGTAGGGGAAAAAATTCTTTTTTCTTCCTTTTAATTTTCAAGCATACATCCTTCCCGCCACCCCCCCCCCCATAAGCAGTGCCTGGAACCAGCTACTAGCAGGATACCCCATATCACCAAACAGGGTGTTTTTTTTGTTTTTTTTTAATTCACTGATACACATTTGGGAAGTTCCTCGCACTGCTCTTTAATTACAACTCTTCTTCTTATCTTCTCCCTTTTCTCTCTCTTATCTCTCTCTATCTCTTTTTTTTCTTTTTCTTTTTTTTTTTTTATTCTTGTCATACACTTCTCTCTTCTTTGCCTTTCTGAATTTGTGAATTACTTTGGGGAAGAAATCTGACCCAGAGTGGACTCTCTACGTGTGTATCTCTACTCTAGTTCCCTTTACACTCATGTTACCCCTAGAATATACACTGGATAGTAGATTTGCATAACTGTCTATTCTTGCTATCCTCTCTTTCTTTTCTCTTTCTTCACTGGGATTTGGTTACTATTTTTTCACGGTCTGGAGAAATTGTTTGGCTAACTGGTAACGATTAAACTCCTTCAATACTTACTTCAGTTGCTACTGTTATTCCGGAGGTTGGTGAGTGCAACTGTCATAAAGGTATTTAGTACAGTGTTACTTGTGCTCAAAACACAACAACTGAGGAACAACAGAGCATAAAAAAAAAAAGAGAGAGAAACACATAAAAAAAATGGGTAGATTAAAAACAAATAAAACTGCTACCCCAATGAATGAAGACAAGAGCCCAGAAGAAACCACAAATCAGTCAGAAGTAACCATAGATAAGAAAAGTATGCAGGCAATAATAAACTTATTAATCACAGAAATGAAAACAACATTGGAGGAAAGGAATGGCAGTTTTAGGGAAACAACAATGGAGACCCCCAAGGAAAATACTGACTATCTTGAGACAATTAGAGAACTGAAAGCTGAAATAGCTGTAATGAAGAAAGAAGCTGAGGCAAGGGAAAGCAGACTAACAGAAGCAGAAAACAGAATTAGTCAGACAGAGGATGAGTTAGAGAAAACTAAGAAAGAGGTGAAAGAGCTTAAAAAGAGATTGAGAGACACTGAAAACAACAACAGAGACATATGGGATGATCTCAAAAGAAGTAACATTCGTATAATTGGCCTGCCAGAGGAAGAAAGAGAGGAAGGGGAAGAAAACATTCTAGAGGAAATAATACAAGAAAACTTCCCAGACCTGAATAACAGAAAGGATATCAAGGTTCAAGAGGCCCAGAGAGTACCAAACAGAATCAACCCAGACCTGAAGACACCAAGACACATCATAGTCACAATGAGATAAAGATAAAGAAAGGATAAAGAAAGGATCCTAAAGGCTGCAAGAGAGAAACAAAAAGTCACATACAGGGGAAAACCCATAAGACTATCTGCAGATTTCTCAACTCAAACTCTAAAAGCCAGAAGGGAGTGGCAAGACATCTATCGAGCCCTGAATGAAAAAGGGTTTCAACCTAGGATAATATATCCTGCTAGACTTTCATTCAAGCTAGATGGAGGGATCAAAACCTTCTTAGACAAACAACAGTTAAAGGAGGCAACTATCACCAAACAGGCCCTGAAAGAGGTACTAAAAGACCTCTTATAAACAAGAACATCACTATAATACTTGCAATATATCAGAGTAAACAAATTGTTTTTTAGAACAATGGCACTACAATACATTAAATCCATAATATCAATAAATGTCAATGGCTTAAACTCACCCATCAAAAGGCACAGGGTGGGGGGATGGATCAGAAAACATAACCCAACCATATGCTGCTTGCAAGAATCCCATCTGTCACAACAAGATAAACACAGACTTAAAGTGAAAGGATGGAAAACTATCATACAGGCTAACGGTCCACAAAAAAGGGCAGGAACAGCCATTCTCATCTCAGACACGATAGATTTTAAATTAAATAAAGTAATAAAAGATAGGCAAGGACATTACATAATGATTAGAGGATCAATCAGCCAAGAAGACTTAACAATTATTAACATCTATGCACCCAATGAGGGACCATCTAAATACATAAAGCATCTACTGAAAGAATTTCAAAAATACATCAATAGTAATACAATAATAGTGGGAGACTTTAATACCCCACTCTCACACTTAGACAGATCAACAAAGCAGAGAACCAATAAAGATACAAGAGAATTGAATGAAGAGATTGACAGACTAGACCTCTTGGACATTTTCAGACTCCTCCACCCCAAAAAACTGGAATACACCTTCTTTTCAAATCGACATAACACATATTCAAGGATAGACCACATGTTAGGCCACAAAGACAGCATCAATAAATTCAAGAGCATTGAAATCATCCCAAGTATCTTCTCAGACCACAGTGGAGTAAAACTAACTTTTAAAAACAAACAGAAAATTATTAAAAGACATAGAATTTGGAAACTAAACAACATGCTCCTTAAGAACCACTGGATCAGAGACTCACTCAAACAGGAAATTCAAATGTTCCTGGAAACTAATGAAAATGAAGACACAACCTATCAAAATATTTGGGACACAGCGAAAGCAGTACTGAGAGGGAAACTTATAGCCATACAATCACATATTAAACACCAAGAAGAAGCCCAAATGAATGACCTTACTACACACCTCAAGGACTTAGAGGAAGAGGAACAAAGGAACCCTAAAGCAACCAGAAGGACAGAAATCACTAAAGTTAGAGCAGAAATAAACAACATCGAAAATAAAAGAACCATACAAAAGATCAATGAAGCCAAATGTTGGTACTTTGAAAGATTAAACAAAATTGACAAACCCCTAGCCAGACTCACCAAACAAAAAAGAGAGAAGACTCAAATTAATAGAATTGTAAACGATATAGGAGATATCACAACTGACACCACAGAAATCCAGAGAATTCTGCGAAACTTCTATAAAGAACTATATGCCACCAAGCTAGAGAATCTGGAAGAAATGGAACAATTCCTAGAAACCTATGCACTTCCAAAACTGAACCAAGAAGAACTACAAAATCTAAATGCACCAATCACAGACAAAGAAATTGAAACCGTTATTAAGAATCTCCCCAACAACAAAAGTCCTGGACCAGATGGCTTCACAAACGAATTCTACAAAACTTTCAGGAAACAGTTAATACCCATACTTCTTAAGCTATTCCATAAGATTGAAGAAACAGGAATACTCCCTTCCACCTTTTATGAAGCCAACATCACCCTGATACCAAAAGCTGATAGGGACAGAACAAAAAAGGAAAACTACAGACCAATATCTCTGATGAACATAGATGCCAAAATATTAAACAAGATCTTGGCCAACCGGATACAGCAACACATCAAAAAGATTGTTCATCATGACCAAGTGGGATTCATCCCAGGAATGCAAGGCTGGTTCAACATCCGTAAATCAATGTCATTCATCACATCAATAAAAGCAAAGCCAAAAACCACATGATTATCTCAATAGATGCAGAGAAAGCCTTTGACAAAATCCAACACCCATTCAAGCTCAAAACTCTACAAAAAATGGGAATAGATGGGAAATTCCTCAAGATAGTGGAGTCTATATATAGCAAACCTACAGCCAACATCATACTCAATGGACAGAAGCTGAAAGCATTCCCCCTCAGATCGGGGACTAGACAGGGCTGTCCACTGTCACCGTTACTCTTCAACATAGTATTGGAAGTTCTTGCCATAGCAATCAGGCAAGAGAAAGAAATCAAAGGGATACAGATTGGAAGGGAAGAAGTCAAGCTCTCACTATTTGCAGATGATATGATAGTATACATAGAAAGACCTAAAGAATCCAGTAGAAAATTACTGGAAGTTGTTAGGCAATATAGCAAGGTATCAGGCTACAAAATCAATGTACAAAAATCAGTGGCATTTCTTTATGCAAACACTAAATCTGAAGAAGAAGACATCCAGAAATCACTCCCATTTACTGTTTCAGCAAAATCAATCAAATACCTAGGAATAAAGTTGACCAAAGAAGTGAAAGACTTGTATGCTGAAAACTATGAGTCGCTACTCAAGGAGATAGAAACCGATACCAAGAAATGGAAAGATATCCCATGCTCATGGATTGGAAGAATAAATATCATCAAAATGAATATTCTCCCCAGAGCCATATACAAATTTAATGCAATACCCATCAAAGTTCCACCAGGCTTCTTTAAGAGAATAGAACAAATACTACAATCATTTATCTGGAACCTGAAAACACCTAGAATTGCCAAAACCAACTTAAGGAAAAGAAACATAAATGGAGGCATCACACTCCCAGACCTTAAACTATATTATAAAGCCATCATCATCAAAACAGCATGGTACTGGAACAAAAATAGGCACACAGACCAGTGGAACAGAATTGAAAGCCCAGAAGTAAATCCCAACACCTATGGGCATCTAATCTTTGATAAGGGGGCCCAAAGTATTAAATGGAAAAAGGAGGCTCTCTTCAATAAATGGTGCTGGGAAAACTGGGTTGAAACATGCAGAAGAATGAAATTGAACCACTTTATCTCACCAGAAACAAAAATCAACTCCAAATGGATCAAAGACCTAGATGTCAGACCAGAAACAATCAAATACTTAGAGGAAAACATTGGTAAAACACTTTCCCACATACACCTCAAGGACATCTTTGATGAATCAAACCCAATTGCAAGGAAGACCAAAGCAGAAAAAACCAATGGGACTACATCAAATTGAAAAGCTTCTGCACATCCAAAGAAACTATTAAACAAACAGAGAGACCCCTCACAGAATGGGAGAAGATCTTCACATGCCAGACATCAGACAAGAAACTAATCACCAAAATATATAAAGAGCTCAGCAAACTTAGCCGCAAAAAAGCAAATGACCCCATCCAAAAATGGGCAAAGGAAATGAACAAAACATTCACCACAGAGGAGATCCAAAAGGCTAACAAACATATGAAAAACTGCTCTAGGTCACTGATTGTCAGAGAAATGCAAATTAAGACAACACTAAGATACCACCTCACTCCTGTAAGAATGGCATACATCAAAAAGGACAGCAGCAACAAATGCTGGAGAGGATGTGGAGACAGAGGAACCCTTTTACATTGCTGGTGGGAATGTAAATTGGTACAGCCTCTGTGAAGAGCAGTCTGGAAAACTCTCAGAAGGCTAGACATGGACCTTCCATATGACCCAATAATTCCTCTCCTGGGGTTATACCCCAAGGACTCCATAACACCCAACCAAAAAGAGGTGTGTACTCCTATGTTCATAGCAGCACAATTCATAATAGCTAAAACCTGGAAGCAACCCTGGTGCCCAACAACAGATGAGTGGCTGAGAAAGCTGTGGTATATATACACAATGGAATACTATGCAGCTATCAAGAACAATGAACCCACCTTCTCTGACCCATCTTGGACAGAGCTAGAAGGAATTATGTTAAGTGAACTAAGTCAGAAAGATAAAGATGAGTATGGGATGATCCCACTCATCAACAGAAGCTGACTTAGAAGATCTGAAAGGGAAACTAAAAGCAGGACCTGATCAAATTGTAAGTAGGGCACCAAAGTAAAAACCCAGTGGTGAGGGGTAGACATGTAGCTTCCTGGGCCAGTGGGGGGTGGGAGTGGGAGGGAGGGATGGGTCACAGTCCTTTGGTGATGGGAATGGTGTTTATGTACACTCCTAGCAAAATGTAGACATATAAATCAGTAGTTAATTAATATGAGAGGGGGAAATCAATTGTATGTCTCAAAGTTTCTCAAAAGACAAACTGAATCTTTTTAATATATAGGCTACGTATCTGATATGCGGACTCTCTCAAAAGCCTAGACCAAGTAGATTAGAAGCTTCCAATAGCACAGCTATATACAAGATACTGTGTACTGTACAGCAAACCATAACAAAGGGACTTTTCAAAGTTAACCCAATTAACAAATAATGTGATAATAATATTAACTATTGACTGTCTTTTTGAACCCTAAGACAGCAGGAACCTCACATCTTCACTATAGAGCCCCTACTTCCCTCAGTCCTGGCACCCTTGGATAGGGCCCACTTTCCCGTATGCATCTCCCAATTCAAACCAAATAATACTGCATCCGCCGATCACAACCTAACCAAAGCAACGATCGCCATCTCAACATGCTTCACCTCAGACTGTATCCAGAGACTTCACGTTTGGAATGACAACCCTTCAGCTTCATTACTCGGGTGAGACTTTTCCTTTAATAGTACACTCTAACTTCATCTCAGGTAGTTCACTTTCTAACAAAGTCCCATAACCTAGATATACACCAGTTTCTGTGAGAGAGAGCTTATGTTCACACGTATCTATAAACTACTGCAAAATATATACCTGAAAGCAGGATTACACTAGAGTTTGCAGTGAGTACCTCCCTAACACTTCCTCTCCACTATTCCAAGCTTGGGATCTATGATTGCTCAACAAATTGTTTGGCTTCATATGTTAACTCTCTTTTCAATCACCAGGTTCCAGATGCCACCAGGATGCTGGCTAGGCTTCCCTGGATTGAAGACCCCACCAATGTGTCCTGGAGCTCAGCTTCCCCAGAGACACACCCTACTAGGGAAAGAGAGAGGCAGACTGGGGGTATGGACCGACCAGTCAACACCCATGTTCAGCAGGGAAGCAATTACAGAAGCCAGACCTTCTACCTTCTGCAACCCTCAACGACCCTGGGTCCATGCTCCCAGAGGGATAGAGAATGGGAAAGCTACCATGGGAGGGGGTGGGTTATGGGGATTGGGTGATGGGAATTGTGTGGAGTTGTACCCCTCCTACCTTATGCTTTTGTTCACTAATCCTTTCTTAAATAAAAAATTTAAAAAAAAAAAAAGAAAGAAACTAAAATAAACAAGTCTTTCTCAACCATAGAAGCTAAAAAAAAAAAAAAAAAGAAATATTGTCTGGGAAGATGGTGTCAGAGTTGAGAGCATGACTAGAAATCTAGATAGGGGCAGAGAGTAAGTAGCTCACAAACTTGAAGAAAATCAACTAATTACACAAAAGAAAGTTTTATCTCTTAATCTCTTCAGACAACATCAACATTATTGTCACCCTTTGATAATTTATTTATTTATTTTGTGAGATCCATTGTTATCATTGGAGCTCGATGCCTGCACTATGAATCCACTTCTCCTGGAGGCCATTTTTCACATTTTTGTTGCCCTTGTTGTTATGGTTGTTATTGGATAGAACAGAGATAAATCAAGAGAGGAGTGAAAGACAGAGGGGGGGAGAGAGAAAGATAGACACCTTCACTGTTTGTGAAGCAATTCCCCTGCAGGTGGAGATCCAGGGGCTGGAACCGGGATCCTTAAGCCGTCCTTGCTCTTCTCACCATGTGGGCTTAACCTGCTGCGCTACTGCCTGCCTCCCTGCCCCTTGATAATCTTTAGAATTATATTATATTAATATATTACATTATATTAATATATACTATATTAATATATTGTATAATTATATTATACAATTGGCCAAGTGGGCCAAGTGGTGGTGTACCTGTTTAAGCATGCACACATTACAATTGACCAAGACATATACTGGCAAAAAATATATATATATATTTATCAGTTAAGGGACAATTATTATCTCTATGACAACCTTTATTAAAATCTTCAAACAAGTAAATTCAGTATAGCTCAAAGTTAACTTAGACCCCACTAAAATCCTAGATCTATCTCCTTCCTAAATTGAGGCCAGATCCCAGAAACCTAGTATCAGTTTGGATACAACAAAAGACACTCAACACTTTAACAACCGTGAGATAAAGAAGGGACTAAAAAAGCTGGAAAAGATTGTTCCACTTAATGATAGCTATTTTGGTTGATGCCAGGGCACCTCATCACCTAGGGCCTTAGTCAGGGAATTCATGGATTCCCCCATAGATTCAACAGACCTAGACCTCTAATAGATCCATTTCTCCATCATCACTGGTCAGTTCCATCAGGAACATCATCATAAGCTCTCTTGTGCATTTTTTAAGGACCACAACCTCACTGTGAACTAGCAATCATAGGAACTGCCATACTCTCTGAAGAGAGGCTGGGTCATCCAACTCCGCTTCTCAAGGAAGACTGATCCTGAAATGAGTGCAGCCTATAATGTTTCCAGCTCTGAGCATGGACTGCAAGCTCAGACTTGCCAGGCTAGCATCACCGGAGGGAGAGATGCTCCAGGAACCAAGCTCATGGCAGTAGCAATACAAATCTTTATTCATGCAGGAGAGTGTGAGTGCAGTGGGTTAAGCCACGTGGAAGCAAAAACTGCAATGGCTGGCATCCACCTCCCGGTCTGCATGCCTGACCTCCTCTAGGTCGGGACATGGAAGAGAGAAACCAGAAACAGAAGTGGCTTTTATAGGGTAAAACCGGAAGTGGCAAGTTGGAACTGGGACTGGCTAGGAAAAAGGGGGTGGAGAAAGGAAAAGGCATGCTGGTAGAACTTCCTTAGCAACTGTTTCAATGGTTTTAACTGGTGGGATTAATGTTACCCTGCAGGCAGGGCAGGTCTGAGGTAGAAAGAAGATAGATCAATGGGTGGGGATCTTTCAGGCAAAATAATGATTATGTAAATAGTCCATGTTATCAGCAATGCAGGATGGAGCAGGGGGTGGGGCTGGCTTAATGCCTGACACAAACTGATAGGAACTCAGAGGTTATATAGGCTCCTGTGCTAATATGAATATATATAGACTCTGGGTCAGATCAATATAGTACAGAGGTCATTGTATTTATATTTTCTTTAAGTTTGGAACCAAAACTCTTTTTGGAGTGCAGAAGGTGGGAGTTCCAATTTCTGTTAAAAAAAAAAAAAAAAAAAACTGCTTCTCCACTGAACATGGGTGCTAGCAGGTTGATCCAGAAAAATTTACTTTTCTGAAGAGAAGAATTTTGTTATATACTTTACAGATTCTATTAGTTTCTAGATTGACAGAAAAGATACAGATTATTATAAATTATTTTACATTCAAGCTGAAAATTCCAAAAAGTTAAAAAATAGCTAGTAGTCTATTCTTTATGTAATAACATTGGAAGTTAATAAATCAGAAGATGAAAATGTTCAACCATCTGGAGCTTTTGTAACACTGCAAAATAACTGTCAAATCAAAAGGAAAAATAAACCAAGATAGAAAATTTTTTGTTTTGTTTTGTCATCATCAGGATGTCACACTTCTGGGTTGACTTTTTCTCTGTTAAAAACAGAGTAACAAAGGCAGAGATATCACAGCACTGAAGTTTCCTCCAGTACAGTTGGGGTGGAACTTGAACCTAGGTTGCACATGTGGAAAAATAGCAATGTTCTTATAAAACAAGTACAATGACAATATTATGTATCTAAATATAATTGGCCAAGACTGAACAACAAGAAAAAAAAAGAGAGAACCTTAGCAGGTCAAAATCCATAAAGCAATTGGAAACATTGATAAGATAAAGTCAACCATCCCTACCTTCAAAAAAGAGTGTTTCCCGGGGTCAGGCGGTAGCAGGCGGGTTAGCACATGTGGCACAAAGTGCAAGGACCAGTTCGAGCCCCAGACTCCCCACCTTCCGGGGAGTGGCTTCACAGGCAGTGAAGCAGGCTACAGGTGTCTGTCTTTCTCTCCCCCTCTCTGTCTTCCCCTCCTCTCTCAATTTCTCTCTGTCCTATCCAACAACGAATGACAATAACAATAATAACCACAACAAGGCTGCAACAACAAGGGCAACAAAAGGCCTCCAAAATGGCCTCCAGGAGCAGTGGTTTCATGGTGCAGGCACTGAGCCCCAGCAATAACCCCGGAGGCAAAAAAAAGAGTATTTCCCAGGAAGTTTTTCTTTTTTTTTTTTAAGATTCATTTATTTACTAACATGAGAGAGTGAGAACCAAATTATCACTCTGGAACATTTGATGCCAGAGATTGTACTCAGGACCTCATATGTTTAAGTTAAACATTCTCATCACTAAGACACCTCCCAGGCCACAGCTTCCAAAAGTTTAAAAACTTTATTCACCATTCAAGTTGGGAGTAAATACTTTATAGTATAGTTGTTGACACATGGGCACATCAAGACCTCAAGGTCCTCTTTACCACTTCCCAATTTATCCCTCTCCAAGATGCTTTCCTTTGGAGCAATACACCCACTCAGTCCAAGTTTCACTTTGTCTTCTCTTTTTCTGTCCTTGTTTCTTAAGTTCCTCCTATACACTTATTATCTGGTATTTGCTCTTCTCTTTGTGGCTTATCTCACTTAACTCAATATCTTCAAGTTACACCCAAAATGAAGCAAAGGAGATGACATCATTGTTTTTAACAGCTGAGTAGTATTCTATTGTGTATCTATACCAAAACTTTTTCAATATGGTCCCAAATTTCCCAAATGCATAAAAATAAAAATAAAATTCCATATATTTGTCTAAAACAAAGACACTAACTTTAAACCTGATACAGAATTCACAAAATAGAAAATCACAAACCAATATCAATTATGTAAAAGTTTAGGTAAATTGTTTTTTTAATTTTTTTATTATCTTTATTTATTGGACAGAGCTAACCAGATACCAAGAGGGCTAAGGGAGATAGAGATGGAGAGAGACAGAGACACTTGCAGACCTGCTTCACCACTCTTGAAGCTCTCCCTCTGCAGGTGGGGACCAGGGGCTCGAATCTGGGTCCTTGCACACTGTAATGTGTGCACTTAACCATGTGTGCCACCACCTGGCCCCAATTATTTATAAGTATAAAAAAAGAATACTAAAAGATGAATATGTAGTAACCTAGTAAGACTTATCTCAGATGTACAAGGTTGGTTGACAATAACATGTAGGATTCATTTCAGAAATACAGTTACAGTTAAAGCCATGAATATACATTTTATTGAACATTCTAAATTTTTTAAGTTTATCTCAAGTGCAGAAAAGGGTTGAAAAATCTACAGGAAAATGAAATATCTCAGCTGGCAAAGCACACACCTGTGTGAAGTCCTGAATTCAAGCTCCAGCACCATATTTAAATTTTAAGTGTCAAGTAGTGCATGCACTAAGGGAGGAAGTGCCACTGGAAGGAGGGTGGCATATCTCTCTCTCTTTCTCTCAAGCAGAAATACAGACTATAAAAAATGGGCTAGGGAGGCTGCCCAGTACTGGTATCATTCATTTTCTAGCACTATATTTAAGACACACACAAAAAAATGTATAATGAAATATACCCCCAAAATATAGATACTACTTGAGTAAGATTTGATTTTTTTTTTCACCAGGGTTATCACTGGAGCTCAGTGCGTGAAAGATGAATCCTCCAGAGGGTCGAGTGGTGGTACACTGGGGAAAGCACACATAATACCAATTGCCAAGCATCAGGGTTTGAATCCCCACTCCCCACCTTCAAAGGCTTCGCTTCACAAGCATTGTAGCTGATCTGCAGATGTCTATCTTTCTATCTCCCTCTATCTCCTCGTCCTTTCTCAATTTCTCTCTGTGCTATTTAATTTTTAAAAATTAGAGGGGGGGTCAGGTGGAAGCACACTGGACTAAGTGCACATAGTACAGAACACAAGGACCTGCACAAGGATCCCAGTTCGAACTCCGGGTTCCACTTGAAGGGGACTTGCGTAACAAGCAGTGAAGCAGGTCTGCAAGTGTCTATCTTGCGCTCCCCCTTTCTATCCTCCCCTCCTCTCTCAATTTCTCTCTGCCATATCCAAGGGGGGAAGAAAAAGGAAAAAATTACTACCAGCAGTGGTGGATTTGTAGTGCCAGCACTGAGCCCCAGTGATTAACTCTGGTAGCAATAAAAAAAATATATTTAAAAAGATGAATCCACCACTTCTGTTAGCCATTTCTTTTTCTTTGACAGACAGTGAGAGACACAGTCATAAAGAGAGAAAAAGAGACAGAGAGATGCCAGCATCACTACTACACTGCCCAGGAACTTTCCCCCCGCAGATGAGGAACAGGGACTTGAACCCAATAAAATATTTCTAATGTGGATGAAAAGCTTGTATCATGTTTTAGAGTAAACATCAGAGATATTATTATCACCAAATTTAAAAAGAAGTAAAACCATAATCACTCCCATTCTGAAGCACAGACCAAATATGCTAGTCATGGATTATTTAACTGAATATTTTATATACATATATTTATTTTTTTAGAAATTGAATATTTTAATTTTTTATATTTTATTTATTTATTAATGAGAAACATAAGAGGAGAGAGATAGAGCCAGACATCACTCTGATACATATGCTGCTGGGGATTGAACTCAAGGACCTCATGCTTGAGGTCCTTGAGTTTATCCACTGCGCCACCTCCCGGACCACAAAATTGAATACTTTATAGATGTATGACATGACTAGTTCTCACCAATGAAGATAAACAGTACTATGTGCCACTTCCCAGACAAAACTTTCAAAACGGAGTTTGGCTTTTTCATAGCCTTTAGATCTTTCTCCTAGTTATATTCAGATGACAATGAGGCTCTCTAAGATGGTGAAGCTAAAATCTAGGAGTCCTGAGTCTCTGAATGTAAATTCTGAATAGAAAAGAGCCACCCACCATCCACCGACAGAACTTGTTTTACAGACTGTTATTACAAGATTATGAAACAGATTTCTGCATTAAACAACTTAGTTTTATTCATAATCTAGAACTATCAATGCATGCATAGTATTCAATAGAATATATTGTTCTTCAAGATCAGAAAAGAAAACAGAAGTAGAACCTGAAATGGAATTGGTGTATTGCACCAAAGTAAAAGACTCTGGGGTAGGTGGGTGGGGAGAATACAGTTCCAAGAAGGATTCAGAGGACCTAGTCGAGGTTATATTGTTATATGGGAAACTGGGGAATGTTATGCATGTACAAACTATTGTCCTTACTAATTCCCCAATAATAAAAAAAATTTTTTAAAGAATATATTGTTCTTTTCATTTTCTAAAGAATACTTCAATATTTTTTTTCCTTATTGGGGAACTAATGTTTTACATTTGACAGTAAATACAATAGTTTGTACATGCATAACATTTCCCAGTTTTCCATATAACAATACAACCCCCACTAGGTTCTCTGTCATCCTTTTTGGAACTGTATTCTTCCCCCCACCCCAGAGTCTTTTACTTTGGTGCAATATGCTAATTCCAGTTCAGGTTCTACTTGTTTTTTCTCTTCTGATCTTGTTTTTCAACTTCTGCCTGGGAGTGAGATCATCCCATATTCATCCTTCTGTTTCTGACTTATTTTGCTTAACATGATTTTTACAAGCTCCATCCAAGATGGGCTGAAAATGGTGAAATCACCATTTTTAATAGCTGAGTAGTATTCCATTGTGTATATATACCACAACTTGCTCAGCCACTCATCTGTTGTTGGACACCTGGGTTGCTTCCAGGTTTTGGTTATTATAAATTGTGCTGCCAAGAACATATGTATACACAGATCTTTTTGGATGGATGTGTTGGGTTCCTTAGGATATATCCCCAGGAGAGGAATTGCAGGATCATAGGGTAGGTCCATTTCTAGCCTTCTGAGAGTTCTCCAGACTGTTAGCCACAGAGGTTTAACCAATTTACATTCCCACCAGCAGTGAAAGAGGGTTCCTTTGACACCACAACCTCTCCATCAACATTTTTTTAAATAGACATACATACCAATTACATAGAATGAAGAATCAAGACATAGACTCAAAAGATATAACTATTTAGGACATTTGAAATGAAGTTAAAATTAAATGGGAGAAGATAAAATATGTAATAGTTATGGGAGAGAGATGGTCATCTGGAAAAAAAAGAAAGTACCCATATAAAGTACTAGAACTGATTTAAAATTCATC
Source organism: Erinaceus europaeus (assembly GCF_950295315.1). Classification (NCBI taxonomy): domain Eukaryota; kingdom Metazoa; phylum Chordata; class Mammalia; order Eulipotyphla; family Erinaceidae; genus Erinaceus; species Erinaceus europaeus. Next base: position 30,547,676 of record NC_080179.1, read on the forward strand.
AAGTATTTAAAAACATAAGCCATAATAGTATTATGACACAAAACCTAGAAACCACAAGAAAACATATATAACTGTTCTGAATTGCAGAAACTGCACCATAACCAAATTATTAGACAAATGTAAAAAATAGTTTTTAAAAAAATAACTTAAAATTACACTCAGATATTATTCTCAGGTAACAGATTTTTTTAATTTCAAAAAAAATCCTGCTGGAGGGACTGAATGGTTGTGCACATGGTTGAGTGTGAATGTTGTCATGCCCAAGGAACCTAGATCAAGCCTCTGGTCCCCACCTGCAGGTAGGAAGTTTCATAAGCTATGAAGCAGAGCTGCAGTTGTCTCTCTTTCTCTCTCCTTATCTCCTCCTCTCCTCTCCGTTTCTCTTTGTTCTGTCAAATTTGCATATACCTGTCAAAATTGCATATACCCTTTGACACAATAATTACACTTCTGAGTATATAACCTACATGCAGAGTAACAAGTATGCAAAATGACCAATACAGAAACAGGCTGGGGGTATGGATAGACCTACCAAAACCCATGTCCAGTGGAGAAGCTATTATAGAAGCCATAATCCCACCTTCTGCACCCCCAAAATGGTTATGATCCATACTTCCAGTAGGGGAGAAATGATATGGGGATAATGACCAGAGGGCTCTGAACTTGAACTCCATCAGGAACCAGAGAGAGTAGGAAAAAGGGAGGGACATTTGGATGTAGTAGTAGGTGTGTATGTGTGACTTGGAAATGAAGAGAAGATGGGACCTTTAAAAAAATGGCAAATGTATAAAAATATAAACAGATAATTGTAGAAACTAACCCATATCTGCAACCTTGGGAGAATTGCTGTAGCTTACAATGGAGGGATTGGGGATCCAGAAATCTGGTGTTGGGAACGATTCGGAGTTGTACACCTGTTATCTTGTAATTTTGTAAATCAGTATTAAATCACTAATAAAAAATGGCATATAGTTTACCTATCACAAAATTGTATGGATACCAGGCAGTGACACACCCAACAGAGTACATGAGCACACATTACCATGCACAAGAACCTAGGCTCAAGCCTCTAGTCCCCACCTGCTGTGGGGAAGCTTCATTAGAGATAGAGCAGTGCCATGGTTGTCTTTCTGTATCCTGCTTCCCATCAACTCCCTCTAGGTCTATCTGTCTCCATCAAAAAGGAAAGAAAGGAAAGGAAAATATGGCCTCCGGGAGCAGTGAACTTATCTTGCAGGCACCAAGTCCCAGCAATAACCCTAGTGGCAAAAAAAAGTATGTAATAGCAAAAGACATGTATAAACCCAAATATCCTTGGTAGAGGTCTAAATAATGGAATACTATTTTATAAATAAAAATGAGTGTGGAGGTAAATAACATAAAGGTTATGCTAAGAGACTCTCATGCATGAGGCTCTAAATTCCCAGAGTCAATCGCCCAACCAAATTTAAACATAAAAATTTTCCACATTCATATTTTTAAGATTTTATTTGTGGGGGGTCGGGTGGTAGCACAGCAGGTTAAACGCACATAGTGCAAAGTGCAAGGTGCAAGGTTCCCAGTTCGAGCCCCTGGCTTCCCACCTGCAGGGGAGTTGCTTCACAGGCAGTGAAGCAGGTCTGCAGGTGTCTATCTTTCCCCCCTCTGTCTTCCCCTTCTCTCCATTTGTCTCTGTCCTATCCAACAACAATGACAATAATAACAACAACAATAAAAACAAGAGCAACAAAAGGGAAATAAATATTCTCTGCCCCTCTCTGTCTTCCCCTCCTCTTTCCATTTCTCTCTGTCCTGTCCAACAACAATGACATCAATAACAACAATAATAATAACCAAAACAACGATAAAACAACAAGTGCAACAAAAGGGAAAAAAAAATAGCTTCCAGGAGCAGTGGATTCATGATGCAGGCACCAAGCTGCAGCAATAACCCTGGAGACCAAAAAAAAAAGATTTTATTTATTACATATGAGAGTTTCATGTGCAACATGTAGAAAAAAAACCAGATCACCACCCTGGTACATGCTGCAGTGGGGATAGGACAGAACCAGGAACTCAGGTATGCAAGTCTGAAGCTCTTACAGTTGCACTATATACATGGCCATCACATCCATAGTTGTTTATTATAGTGATTTACAAAATTGTAAGATAATAGGATTGTAATTCCACACCATTCCCACCATCAGAGCTCTGTGTCTCCTTCTCCCTCCAGTAGAAACTACAATAGTTCTCCCAAGGTCACAGATAAGTGTTGACTATATATATTTAAATCTCTCTGTCTCTCTTTCTCTCTCTCTTTTTCTCTCTTCCTCTCTGCACACATACATACACATAGTGATTTTTAGTGATTTAATAATGATTAAATTTAGTGATTTTTAGTGATTTAATAATGATTAACAAGACTGTAAGGTAATAGGGATACAATTCCAAAAGTTCCCACCACCAGAGTACCGTATCCCATCTCCTTCATTGAAAGGTCCCCTATTCTTTATCCCTCTGGGAGTATGAACCAAAATTCTTTATGGGGTGCAGAAGGTGGGAGGTCTGGCTTCTGTAATTGCTTCTCCACTGAACACTCCAACAGATGTTGGCATAGACGTTGATCCATACCCCTAGCCTGTTTCTATCTTTCCCTTGTGGGTAGAGCTCTAGGGAGGTGAGGTTCCAGGACATATTGATGAGGTTTTCTGAGCAGGGAAGTCAGGATGGCATCATGGTAGCATCAGCAACTTAGTGACTGAAAAGTGGTAAGATATAAAACAGGGCAAATTTCTTAATAAACATATACCTAAAGGTAAGAATAGAGCAGATGAAACTAAGGATCTTCATGTGGGAAGAAGCTAGGAAGTCTATTTTAGTTATGTTCCAAGGGGCCTAAGACTTTGATAATTTTTGTCTGAGCTCAATAGCCAACACGCAGGTGTTTTTCCAAGACAAAAATTATCATGAAAGTTTCTTATTCCAGTTATATGGGAGTTCATTTCTCAAATATCTTCTTTTGAAAAGTACAGAAGACAGAAGCAGCAACTATCAGCAAGTCTAAAATCCAGGTGTTCTATTCTATGGGACTTGTGTTGAAGTTTTATTTTATGACTAAAGAAATCTTTAATTTTTCTAGATTAATATCTAACAATCTTGCTACGTAGGGTGTTAAGTATCCCCTTTGTCTGTACATTGGAGCAAATCATAATTGTTTTTTTAAAAATGGACACTTGGCCATGTCTGTGAGTACTCCCACAGCTTGCTTTGCACCGGGGGTGGCCTTCTAGTCAGCCATGTGTCTATATTAGGCAACTCAATTTTCACAAGAGGATATCAATCATACTCCCAATTCAACTGTCTGTTAAAGCATATGGGTCTTTATTTAATTGGCAACATAGACTAGCAGCACTCCAGGTAGTTGTCAGCAAATACAATCTTGAACTCATGCTGTCCAATACTGATCAAAATCTTGGCCAAGATAAACAACATTTATGGAGGACTGCCTAAAGGATAGAGTGGACATTTGTTTTTTGGGTTTTTTCTTGTTTTGGTGTGTGTGTGTGTGTGTGTGTGTGTGTGTGTGTGTGTGTGTGTGTGTTTTCATTTCAACATACAAAATCTCTTCCTAAATTGGGAGAGTCCTAAAATAGAGAAGTAGAGTCCTATTTCCACTTACAAATCCCAAAGAGTGCTCTCTAGAGGTTAGAATTATACATGTAATTTAGGCTTGTTCAACTGGATGATATATTACCATGGGATTTTGTATCATGAGAAAATAAAAAAAGACACAATCAGATAGTTTTCCACAGGGATACCAACAGACATGAGAAACAGCAAAATGAGGAAAACATCTAAATGCGGAAGTCTATTATCTGCATAGTATTCCTATATTATGATATTTTCTTGAGTCTTACATATCTTGTAAGATTAGTTATCCAAGATTTTTTATAAATGCTGTGTGATTTTACCTGTTTTTCTGGGTTTTTATTGCCATCAGGGTTATCACCTGTGCTCATAATAATGTGTGTATTCAACTGGGTGCACCACTGTCCAGCTCCTCCAGTAATTTTTTTTTAATTCTCATAGTTTACTTTCTCTTGTATGTAACCAAGTATGCTGAATGATAACAAGACAAAAATCTGGTGTTCCTTTTTTTTTCCCCTGAGCCTTAAATAGGAATACAACTAAAATATGCCTACTAGCTATCTACAAAATGGAGGGCCCCCCCCCCAATTCTTCATCTGCACTATTCCAGCCTTTAAGTTCATGATTAGTCAACAATATGTTTGGCTTTGTATGTTAACTCTTTTTTCAGCCACCAGGTTCCAGGTTCTACCATGATGCCAACCAGGCTTCCCTGGACAGACAACCCCACCAATATTTCCTGGAGCTCTGATTCCCCAGAGCCCCACCCTACTAGGGAAAGAGAGAGGCAGGCTGGGAGTATGGATCGACCTATCAATGACTATGTTCAGCAGGGAAGCAATTACAGAAGCCAGACCTTCCACTTTCTGCATCCCACAATGACCTTGGGTCTATATTCCCAGAGGGTTAAAGAACAGGAAAGCTATCAGAGGAGGGGATGGGATACAGAGTTTTGGTGGTGGGAATTGTGTGGAGTTGTACCCTTCTTATCCTATGGTTTTGTCAATGTTTCCTTTTTACAAATAAAAAAAAAGAGGAAAATGGAAAAAAAAAAATCTAATGTTCCTAATTAATTCTGTACCAAACCTTCAAAGATGGCCTATTACCTATCCTCAAATTCTTCTTAAAACTTAAAGAAAATGTAATTTCCCTCATGATTTTTTTATGAGACCAACATTATCCTGATACAAAAAGCAGACAAGATATTGTAAAAAAAAAAAAAAAAAGAAGAAGAAGAAGAAGAAGAAAATAAAAAAGAAAGAAAGAAAGAAAACCACAGAACAATATCCTTAATAAACACTGAGCTCCTCAAAAAAAATCTTGGAAGATAGGGAGTTGGGTGGTAGCTCAGCAGGTTAGCTGCATGTGGTACAAAGTACAAGGACCAGCTAAGAATCACCGTTCCAGCCCCCCCCACATTCCCCACCTGCAGGGGAGTCACTTCACAAGCGGTGAAGCAGGTCTGTAGGTGTCTTTCTTTCTCTCCCGCTCTCTGTCTTCCCCACCTCTCTTCATTTCTCTCTGTCCTATCCAGCAATGATGACAACTATAATAACTACAACAATTAAACAAGGGCAACAAAAAGGAATAAATAAATAAGTATATTTTTTAAAAATCTTAGAAGATTGAATTCAACAATTCATTAAAAGGATTATACTTCATAATCCAATAGGACTTACTCCACAGATACAAATATAAGCAAGGGAAATTAAACAAAAATTAGTAAATGGGACTATATCAAATTCAAAAGCTTTTACACATCAAAAGAAAATTCCAAAAGGATAAACAGGAAACAGAGAAAATGGGAAAAGATATTTGTACACTATACTTCAGACAAGAGGTTGATATCAAACATCTATAAAGAACTAATACGAACTAATACAAAAATAGCAAGGGCAACAAAAAGGAAAAAAAGAACTAATATAGCTTAACAAAAAGAAAAAAAAGACAACAAATAAAAAAGTGGGTAGAGATACACAATGCCCACAGACACATGTGGAAATGCTACAATTCACTCATCATCAGAGAAGTGCAAATCAAAACCACAATGAGATTACAACTCATACCTGTGAAAATGGGCTCCATCAATAAAACGAAAGAAGGTAAGTATTGGAGAGGATGTGGAGAGAGAGGAACTCTATTACACTGCCAGTGGGAATGCAAACTAGTACAACCACTAAGGAGAACAGTATGGAGAATCCTTAAACAAATACAAATGTCTTTCTGACTTATCTCACTTAACATAATTTCTTCTAGCTCCATCCAAGATGAGCCAGAGAAGGTGGGATCTTTGTTCTTAATAGTTTCTTAGTATTCCATTGTGTATATATACCACAGCTTTCTCAGCCATTCATCCGTTGCTGGGCACATGGTTTGCTTCCAGGTTTTACCTTTTATGAATAGTGCTGCTATGAACATATATGTACACATATCTTTTTGGTTGGGTGTTATGGAGTCCTTAGGATATATGCCTAGGAGAGAAATTACTGGGTCATATGGAAGGTAGATCTCTAGCTTTGTGAGGGTTCTCCCAATTGCTCTCCACAGAGTTTGGACCAATTTACATTCCCACCAGCAGTGCAGAAGGGTTCTTTTGTCCCCACAACCTCTCCAGAATTTGTTGCTGCTGTCCTTTTTGATGTATGTCATTCTCACAGTATGTTAGCCTTTTGAATCTCTTCTGTAGTGGATATTCTGTTCATATCTTCTGCCCATTTTTGGATGGGATCATTTGCTCTTTTGTTACTAAGTTTGGTAAGCTCTTTAAATATTATGGTTATTAGTCTCATGTCTGATGTATGGTATGTGAAGATCTTTTCCCATTTTGTGAGAGGTCTCTTTTTCAGCCACCAGGTTCCAGATGATACCATGATGCCAACCCAAATTCCTTGGGCAGAGGACCCCAGAAATGTATCTTGGAGCCCCACCGCCCCAGATACCTGCCCCACTAGAAAAAGGGAGAGATAGGCTGGGAATATGGATCAACTTGTCAATGTCCATATTCAGTGGGGAACTAATTACAGAAGCCAGACCTTTCACATTCTGTACCCCACAGTGATCCTGAGTCCATATTCCCAGAGGGATAAAAAATAGGGAAGCTACCAAGGGAGGGGATTGAATATGGAGCTCTGGGGGTGGGAATTGTGTGGAAATGTACTCCTCTTCTCCAGTAGTCTTGTCAAGATTTCCATTTTAGAAATAAGAAAATTTACAAAAAAAATACAAATGGAAATGCCATATAATCTAGCAATTCTTATGAGGGATATACCGAAAAGATTTAATAACACTGATCCAAAGGGATATATACACCCTCATGTTCATAGCAGCATTATTCCTAATAGCAAAAACCTGGAAACAACAAAACTATTCTTTGACAGATGAATGGTTTAAAAAATTATGGGATATATACTCAATAGAATATATTCAGCAATTAAAAGATAATTATAGGGGCTGGGTGGTGGCGTACCTCGCTGAGGGCACCTGTCATAATGTTCAAGGATCCAGGTTCATGCGCCGACAGTCCCCACCTGTAGGGGGAAATCTTTGCAAGTGGTGAAGCAGTGTTGCTGGTGTTTCTCTGTCTCTCTCCCACTTTATCACCCCTACCCTCTCAATATCCGGCTGTCCAATAAATAAATAAAGATAATTTTAAAAATGTAAAGATGATATTGTGTCCTTTGGGAAAAGTGGATTGACCAGTCAATGCCCATGTTCAGCAGGGAAGCAATTACAGAAGCCAGACCTTTCACCTTCTACAACCCACAACTACCCTGGGTCCATACTCCCAGAGGAATAGAGAATGGGAAAGCTGTCAGGGGAGGGGATGGGATATGGAGATCAGGTGGTGGGAATTGTGTGGAGTAGAACCCCTCCTATCCTACAGTTTTGTTAATGTCTCCTTTCTGAAATAAAGAAAAAGAAAAAAATAAAAACCTAAGGAATTCAGCAAGAAGCTTTTCTAAATCACCAGGCAATACTTCAGTGTGTCAGAGTACAAATTCAACATACAAAAGTCAGTGGCATTCCTCTGCAGCCATTAAGTTAGAAGATGAAATCCAGAAATCAATTCCTTTTACTATAGCAACAAAAACAATAAAATATCTAGGAATAAATCTAACCAAAGAAGTGAAAGTCTTGTATACTGAAAATTATGAGTCACTATTCAAGGAAATTGAAAAATACACAAAGAAGTGGAAATATATGTTCATGGGTTGGATTAATTAACATCATTAAAATGAATATACTACCCAGAGCTATATACAAATTTAATGCTATCTCCATCATGATCCCAAGCACATTTTTAGGAGAATAGAAAAAATGCTACAAATGTTTATCTGGAAGCAGAAAAGACCTAGAATTGCCAAAACAATCTTGAGATAAAAAAAAACAGAACAGGAGCCATCACACTCCCAGATCTCAAATTGCATTATAGGGCCATTGTCACCAAAACTGCTTGGTACTGGAACGTGAATTGACCAGTGGAATAGAACTGAGAGCCCAGAAGTAAGCCCCCACACCTATGGCATCTAATTTTTGACAAAGGTTCCCAGACTATTAAATGGGGAAAGCAGAGTCTTTTCATCAAATGGTGTTGGAAAAAATGGGTTGAAACATGCAGATGAAACTGAACCACTATATTTCACCAAATACAAAAGTATATTCCAAGTGGATCAAGAACTTGGATGTCAGACCAGAAACTATCATATACTTAGAGGAAAATATTTCTAGAACTTTTTCCATAAAAATTTTAAAGACATCTTCAATGAAACAAATCCAATTACAAAGAAGACTAAGGCAAGCATAAACCTACGGACTACATAAAATTATTAAGCTTCTGCACAGCAAAAGAAACCACTACCCAAACCAAGAGACCCCTCACAGAATGGGAGAAGATCTTTACACGCGATACATCAGACAAGAGGCTAATAACCAGAATATATAAAGAGCTTGCCAACCTCAACAACAAGAAAACAACCCCATCCAAAAATGTGGGAGGACATGGACAGAATATTCACCACAGAAGAGATCCAAAAGGCCAAGAAACACATGAAAAAATGGTCCAAGTCTTTGATTGTCAGAGAAATGCAAATAAAGACAACAATGAGATATCACTTCACTCCTGTGAGAATATCATACATCAGAAAAGGTAACAGCAGAAAATTCTGGAGAGGTAGTCGACTCAAAGGAATCCTCCTGCACTAATGGTGGGAATGTAAATTGGTCCAACCTCTGTGGACAAACAGTCTGGAGAACTCTCAGAAGGCTAGAAATGGACCTACCCTATGATCCTGCAATTCCTCTCCTGGGGATATATCCTAGGAACACAACACACCCATCCAAAAAGATCTGTGTACACATATGTTCTTAGCAGCACAATTTGTAATAGCCAAAACCTGGAAGCAACCCAGGTGTCCAACAACAGATGAGTGGCTGAGCAAGTTGTGGTATATATACACAATGGAATACTACTCAGCTATTAAAAATGGTGACTTCACCATTTTCAGCTGACCTTGGATGGACCTTGAAAAATTCATGTTAAGTAAAATAAGTCAGAAACAGAAGGATGAATATGAGATGATCTCACTCTCAGGCAGAAGTTGAAAAAACAAGATCAGAAGGGAAAACACAAGTAGAACCTGAACTGGAATTGACATGTTGCACCAATGTAAAAGAATACAGATCCAAGAAAGATGACAGAGGACCTAGTGGGGATTGTATTGTTATATGGAAAACTAGGAAATGTTATTCATGTAAAAACTATTGTATTTACTCTCTAATGTAAAACATTATTTCCCCAATAAAGAAATTTAAAAAACAAAGCTTCTGCACAGCAAAAGACACCACTACCCAAACGAAGAGATCCTTCACAGAATGGGAGAAAATCTTTACATGCCATACATCAGACAAGAGGTTAATAACCAAGATATACAAAGAGCTTGCCAAACTCAACAACGAGAAAAAAAAAATAATAACTCCATCCAAAAATGGGAAGAGGTCATGGACAGAATATTCACCACAGAAGAAATCCAAAAGAACTGGAATTGGCATATTGCACCAAAGTAAAAGACTCTGGGGTGAGTGAGTGGGGAGAATACAGGTCCAAAAATGATGACAGAGGACCTAGTGGGGGTTGTATTGTTATATGGAAAACTGGGAAATGTTATGCATGTACAAGCTATTGTATTTACTGCCAAATGTAAAACATTAATTCCCCAATAAAGAAATTTTATAGATAGATAGATAGATATATTGGGATATATATATATCAGGAGTCAGGCAGTAGCACAGCAGGTTAATCGCACATGGCGGAAAGCACAAGGACCCGTGTAAGGATCCAGGTTTGAGCCCCAGGCTCCTCACCTGCAGGGACATCGCTTCACATGCGGTGAAATAAGTCTGCAGGTGTCTATCTTTCTCTCCCCCTCTCTGTGTTCCCCCTCCCCATTTCTCTGTCCTATCCAAGAACAATAACTACAACAATAAAAACAAGGGCAACAAGAGGAAATCAGTAAATAAATAAATAAATTATATATATATATATATATATATCAATCTTTTCTAAGACTGTGGGAGATAGTGGTTATCTATGGGGGTGTGTATGGGGACACAGACCTTTGATGACAGATTCGGTGAAAAAATATATATAATTAAAAAGAAAACAAAGATGCTTCAGTATACAAAGCTACCAATGTGGTCTATTAATCACAGTCTCAAAAAGAAAGTTTAAAACCATATATCCATATTAATAAATGCATTAAAATATTTTGTTAAAAACAAAATTAATAATAAAGATCATAATTTTAATATATCAGCAAGTTGAGAATAAAAGAAATTATGTTAACATACGTAAGGCTATATATGAAAACTCATAGCTAACATACTCAGTAGCAAACTAAAAAGCTTTTGTTCTTAAGATCAAGAATAAGACAAGGATGCTTATTTTCATCACTTTTATTCAGCATAGCATTGGGAGTCTTTGCCAGAACAATTGGTAAATAGATCCAATTGGAATAATGTTTGCAGATTATATGATAATATACATAGAAAGACCAAAAATTCCACTTAAAATTATCAGAAACAATAGGTTGATACAGAAAAGTGACAGGTTACAAAATCAGCATACAAAAATCACAAAAGCAGTGAACTAGAAGAGAATTAACTCAGGAAAATAATCCAGGGGGCGGGTGATGGAGCACCTGGTAGAACATACATGCTACAATGCTCAAGGACCCAAGTTTGAGCCCTTGGTCCCCACCAGCAGGGGGAAAGCTTCATGAGAGGTGAAGTTGTGCTGTAGGGGTCTGTCTTTCTCTTTCTCCCCTCTCTATCCTCCTTCCCTCTAAATTTCTGTCTCTATTAAATAAATGAATAAAATATTTTAAAGAGGTAAAAGAGAAAAAATCCCATTCATAATTACACCAAAAAGAATTAGGTAGTTTGGTTGTTTTTCTTGGGTTGGTTGGTTTTTAGGACAGATAGAAGTTGAGAAGGGAGGAGGAGATAAAGAGGGAGAGGGAAAAAGAGATGCTTGCACTAGGCATGAAGCTTTCCCCATGCAGGTGGGAGCTGGGGCTAGATCCCAGATCACCATATACAGTAATTTGTGCATTTAATTGGGTTGCTATTTCACAGCCCTGAGAATTAGGTAGTTTGGAATGAGTTTAACAAAGGTTATGAAAAATTTAGAATCCAAAAACTGTAAGTCATTGCTAAAAAGAAACAGAAGAGAGCTGGGTATATAGCATAATGATTATGCAAAAATGACTTTCATGCCTGAGGATCTGAGCTCCCAGCTTTGATTCCTCAGCACTATAATAAGCCAAAATTGAACAGTGCTCTGGTAAAAAAAAAAAAAATTTAAAAGAAATAGAAAACCTGAAGAAATGCTCCTTGCATGAAAAGATTAAAGTCATGAATGTGACTCTACAGTGTCAATGAAATTCCTATGAAAATTCCAGTCATATTCTTTAAGGCAATAGGAAAATATTTAAAAGTACACATGCTACAGAAGTTTATTTGAACTGAAGTATATTTGGAAACAAAAAAGATTGTAAATGCAATATTGATGAAAATGAACAAAATAGAAGCACCACACTCCCTGACTCTAAACTATACACTACAATGCTACAGTAATAAAAACAGTGTGAAATTTTGTATTCACAGAATAGTACTGAAATAAAAGCAACCTGCAAGGACTGACTTAAGGATCCCAGTTCAAGCCCCCGGGCTCCCCACCTGCAGAGTGGTCGCTTTACAGGCAATGAAGCAGGTCTGGAAGTGTCTCTCTCTCCCCCTCTGCCTCCCCTCCTCTCTTGATTTCTCTCTGTCCTATCCAACAACAACAGCAATGACAACAATATTAATAACAACAAGGATAACAACAAGGGCAACCAAATGGGGAAAATAGCCTCCAGGGGCAGTGGATTCATAGTACAGGTGCAGGCACCAAGCCCCAGCAATAACTCTGGAGGCAAAAAAAAAAAAAAAAAGAAAGAAAGAAAAGGAGCAACCACACAAGACTGGCAAGATTGATGATGTAGCTGATTTGTCATATATGCAACCCAGGTTCAAGCTCAGATCCACCACACTGAGGAAAGCTTCAGTAGTGTTATCTTTCCCTTTGTCTCTCTGTTTCTGTCATTCTCCTCCTATCTGAAAAAATAGTTCAGAGCATTGAAAACTTGAAAAAAAAAAAAAGTAGACATATAAATCAATAGAATAGTATCAAGAGTCCTGAAATAAATCCTCACATGTATGGTCACATGTATAACAAAGAAGTCAGGAATATAAAATGTATCAAAGAAATTCTCTTCAGCAAGTGGTACTGGGATTGTGATATATACACAATGGAATACTACCCATCTATTAAGAATAATGAATTCAGGGTAGGGATAAATAGCATAATGGTTATGCAAACAGACTCTCATGCCTGAGGCTCCGAAATCTCAGGTTCAATCCCCTGCACCACCATAAGCCAGAACTGATCAGTGCTCTGGGAAAAAAAATAAGAAGAATGAATTCATCTTCTTCACCTCATCTAGAAGGGAGCTTAAAGGAATCAAGTTAAGTGAGATAAGCCAAAAAAAAATAAATAAAAAGATGAATATTGGGTAATGTGACTCATGGACAGAAGTTGAAAAGTAAGAACAGAGGAGAAAACACAAAGCAGAACTTAGACTAGCTTTGGTGTTTTGTACCAAAGTAAAAGACTCTGGGGCTGAAATGAAGAAATAGTTGATGGCATGAGGCCATCAGGATGGCATGTTTTTATTAGTTTTGTTTCCCTTGCCTTTGGAGTTCAATCACTGACCTATTCCTAGAGTAAATATAATGGCTATATTTTCTTCTGTGTATGATTTCAGATTTGACACTCAAGTCTTTAATTCATTTTGAGCATGATGGCAGAGGACAACCTAGGTGGGGATTTAGAGTGTTGTGCAGAAAAATAAGAAATGTTACAAATGTACCAACTATTGTATTTTTCTGTAAACCATTATTCCCTCCAATAATGAAAGAAACAAAGAGAAAGAGGAAAAAAAAGAAAGAAAGAAAGAAAGGAAAGAAGGGAGGGTGGGAGGGAGGAAGGAAGGAAGAAAGAAAGGAAGGAAGGAGGGAAGGAAGAAAGAAAGGAAGAATAAAGGAATAAAGGAAGGGGAAAAGAAAGAACAGAGAAGAGAAACACAAAGTATAACTTGAATTAGGTTTGGTCTATTGCACCAAAGTAAAGAAGTCTGGGGAAAGGGGTGGGATGCTTTCAGGTCCCAGTGCATAATGGCAGAGGAGGACCTATGCTGAGGGTGAGAGTATTTTGCAGGAAACTGAGAAGTTTTACAGATATACCAACAACTGTATTGACTGTAAATCACTAATCCTACCAACAACAAAAAATAAAAATATATATCCTAAATTTTTTTAAAGTGGCATGAGAAAAAAATTCTTTAATTATCTTTATTTATTGGATAGAGACAGCCAGAAATTGAGAGAGAGGGGAGGTAGAGAGAGGGAGAGACACCTGCAACACTGCTTCACTACTCGCAAAGCTTTCCCCCTGCAGGTGGGGACCAGGGGCTTGAACCCGGGTACTTGCACATTGTAACATGTGTACTCAACCAAGTGCACCACCACCTGGCCCCCAACATTGAGAAAATTTGACAGCCATAGACAAAAGAAAAAAGTGAGATCACAATTTCTCACCATGTACAAAAATTAGCTCAAACTGAATTAAAGACTTGAGTGTCAAACCTGAAATCATACACTGAAGAAAATATAGCCATAACACTCCATTATATTGACTCTAGGAATAAGTCAATGATTGAATTCCAAAGGCAAGGGAAACAAAATTAATAAAAACATCAAACTAAAAATTTTCTGCCTGGCTAAAAAATTCATCAGTAAAACTAAAAGACAGCTTCCTATGTGGTAGAAATTATTCATATAACATAATGTGGCAAGGGGTTAATATCTAAGATATGCAAACAACTCACAAAATTCAACAACAGGGAGCCAGGTGGTAGTGCAGCAGGTTAAGCACATGTAGCACAAAGCATAAGTGCCAGGCTAGCTTCACGGGCAGGACAGAGATGACCAGGGACTCATGGCTGAGCTGGGAACGCAGTTCAATCTTTATTGACGAGTGGGGATGCAGTGCAAGCTAGCTAGCTCTAATCACAATACTGTCCTATATATATCTCCTGAGGTGGAAGTGTCAGGAAGAGGAAGTACGTAGGATAGGTGGTGGGGAGAAGGAAAATGTGTGAACCAGTGGGGATTAAACCAATGACAACAATGATTATGTAAATAGACCACAGCATAAGTAATACAAGCGAACCTAATGTGATGATTAAAACAGAAGGTCTTATAAGCAGAATTTAGAAGCATACCAACATTTCCCCCTTTCTTTTTAACTAATGGCCATAGTATCAGGAGTGTGGGGTGAACAGAAACCTATATTGTACAGGCATTTTCAAAAGAACTGGCACAAGACAGGGAGGAACAAGTAAGAGAGCAGCAAGAACCAGTGTGATGCCAAGGGGAGGCTTGAGGGGGGCATTTCCTACCTCGAATGGCAAGGCCTATCAGGTGAAAGGCCATTTGCCGCCTCTGTGGGCATCTCTTGCCTCTGAGGGCGCTTCATGCCTCAAAGGGCATTACTGCCTCTGTGGGCAGGACCTAGTAAGGAGTGGGGGTTTCCTGACTCTGGGGGGCAGAGCCTGCAGATGAGGGAACATGGCCTATAGAGTCCCAAGGCTCTGGCTGCAAAGTCCATGGACTGCTGCAGTCAGTCTTTGAGAAACCCAGCAGCATAAAGGGAAACTGCTGTAAAGTTGTGTAAAGTGTCCAAGAGGTTTACCAATAAGTCCAATAGAAGTGTCAGTCTAAAACAGATGACCACGGAAGAAATGCCAGGGGATGAAACGCTGCACGTCTGTCTCAATGGGGAAGGTCAATCACTGTAATTCCACTTTTCTGTCGAGAGTGAGCTTTGGAGTCTGTGAATCAGTTTCTTCAGGTCACGCCAGGTCACATCATTGGTTTTGGGGGGGCTGTTGTAGTCATGCCATCTTGTAGGCAATGTCAGAGAACAGGGGTCCAAATGGATTTCCGGGGATTCCATTTGAGCAGATGCTTTTTCATGTAAAGACGACATCTGTAATTCACTTACTTGTGAAACGAAACTTTTTAAGGCTGTTTAAACAGCATAAGCTCAATAGAAGAACAATGGTTAGAAGCCTCAGGCATGAGAATCATTAACATAACCATTGCTTTATCTACCCTGCCCATACTCATCCAGTTTTCAGGATTAAACTTTTCCAAGACGTAAAAAGTCAAAAGAGAAAAAAACAATTTTTGGACTGTTTCTGGATGTCTCTAGAAATCATGGCTGCATCCAGCATTTTTTTTGTAAAGTCAATTTCATACAAAAATTCAGTCATTCAAATCACTCTCTTATGAAACGCAACTGAAAGCAGACAGCAAACTTAAGATATTCAGAGAGAACAATGAGGGGAGAATCGAGAGAAAAACCGTAGGCAGCTTTTGCTTCTTTCACCTTGAACCAGATTATCCATATCTCACCATGTAGCATCATGAGTCCCCAGAGGGTGTCCTAGTCCAAAAAGCTCCTCAAAATTCCATTTAGGGTGCTTCTTATGGTTCCTGCTGGATTGCTGCAGGCACCCATTTTTAAAAACGTCTTCCCAGCGAAGAAAGAATCGAATCAGGAGGGTAGAACTAACCATGTGTCTCCATTCTTGTGGACTGCCAGGGTCCACATTCTTGTGGACTGGAGAATGCACGTCAAGTTCGAGTAGTCCTTCTCTGTGGGAAACATGGAAGAGGAAGTCCAGAATGTCCCAGGGGAAATCTCCATGCATCTCCCAAGCTCTATGATCACAGTCATAAGAAACCAAAGTGTGGCCCAGAGCAAAATGTAGTCCTTCTTCTCTGGAAACATGGGAGAGGGAGTCCAGAAAGTCCCAGGGGAAATCTCCACACATCTCCCAAGCTCTATGATCACAGTCATAAGGAACCAAAGTTCCTGGTCAGGGAACCAAAGTGTGGCCCAGAGCAAAATGTTCCAGAGACAGAGAAACTGTCTCATGAAGAAAGAGTAGAGGCTTTGGGGAACCTCTTCATAAGTAGAAAGGCAGCCCATAGTGGATAGGTAGCCAAACGGCTTTACTTATCTGGTCTTCTTAGGTCTGCTGCTTGTGTGTGGAGCCGAAGTTCATGCCCCACGTTGGTACGCCATATGCCAGTCCCAGTTCAGGGCGCCATATGCCAGGCTAGCTTCACGGGCGAGACAGAGACAACCAGGGACTCATGGCTGAGCTGGGAACGCAGTTCAATCTTTATTGACAAGCAGGGGTGCAGTGCAAGCTAGCTAGCTCCAATCACAATACTTTCCTATATATATCTCCTGAGGCGGAAGTGTCAGGAAGAGAAAGTACATAGGATAGGTGGTGGGGAGAAGGAAAACGCATGAACCAGTGGGGATTAAACCAGTGAAAACAATAATAATGTAAATAGACCACAGCGTGAGTAATACAAGCGAACCTAATGTGATGATCAAAACAGAAGGTCTTATAGGCAGAATTTAGAAGCATACCAACACATAAGGACTGGAATAAGGATCCTGGTTGGAGCCCCTGGATCCACACCTGCAGGAGAGTCACTTCACAGGTGGTAAAACAGGTCTGCAGGTATCTATCTTTCTCTCCTCCTCTCTGTCTTCCCCTCCTCTCTCCATGTCTCTCTGTCCTATCTAACAATGACAACAAGAACTACAATAACAATAAAAAACAACAAGGGCAACAAAAGGGAAAATAAATAAATAAATTTTTAAATAAAAAAATTTAAAATAAATAAGAGGATATCATATATATGTATATCTACATATATATATAAATTCAACAACAAACTATCTCATTTTAAAAAAGGGAAGTTGTTTAATAAAACAAAGACATACAGATGGCAAATAGGCTCATGAAAAAAGGCTCTATACCACTTGTCAGAGAAATACAAATTAAAATAACAGTGAAATATCATGGGGGCCAGTTAGTGATGCACCTGGCTAAGCATGCACATTACAGTGCACAAGGACCCAGGTTCAATCCCCTGGTACCAGATGCAGGGGGGAAGCTTCATGAGTAGTGAAGCAGGGCTGCAGGTGTCACTTTGTCTCTTTCATGTTCTCTATCTCCCACTCACCTCTCAATTTCTCTCTGTCTCTATTAAGTAATAAATGTTTTTTTAAATAAAAGGAAATATGAAAATGATAATGTTTCTGAAGGAGAGGAGAGAAAGAAAGAAGTAGAAACCATATTCAAAGAAATAGAAGCAAAATATTTTCCAAATCTGGGATATGGTCAGGATGTAGATGTTTAAGAAGCAGAGGTAACTCCTAGATTCCTAAACCCAAATACATACACCAATACACAGTATTGTGAAACTATCAAAAATCAAAGTCAAAAAAATGTTTTCATAGTTGCCAAGGACAAGAAGAAAGTGACTTACAAAGGCAATATAGTCACATTTGCATCAGACTTTTCAGCAGAAACCATGGAGACCAAGAGATAGTGGAATAACATGTTCAAAGTGTTAAAATACAACTTCCAGCAAGGTTATTATTCAAATATGAAGGAGCAATAAAAACAGTACCAGATATACATAAACTAAGGGAGCCTGTAATTATCATACCTGTATTGCAAGAGTTACTTTAAAAAGTGTGAGAGGGAAAGGGAGAGAAACTTTCAGCAAGATGATACTCAGTAAAACAGACCCAAAAATTAAAAAAAGAAATCACCTGCAGGGGAGTCACTTTCTCTCCCCCTCTCTGCCTTCCCCTCCTCTTTCCATTTCTCTCTGTCTTATCCAACAACAATGGCATCAATAACAACAACAATAATAACTACAACAATGAAACAAGGGCAATAAAAGAGAATAAATATTTTTTAAAACATACTGATTTTATTTTTTAAAAAAACTCTTATTGCTCAACAAAAAGAAAGACAACAATCCAATAAAAAAGCAGGCAGAAGATATGAATAGACAGTTCTCTAAAGAGATACTCCAATGCTCACTACCAGAGAAATGCAAATTAAAATCCCTTTGATATATCACCATACACCTGTGAAAATGATCTTCATCAACTAAACAGGAAAAGATAAGTGTTGGAGAGGATGTAAAAAGAAAGAAACTCTATTATACTGCTCGTGGGACTACAAACTGGTGCCACCATTATGGAGAACAGTATGGAGAATCCTTAAACAAATACAAATGGAAATACCTTACAATCCACTAATTCCACTCCTAGGCACTTATCCAAAAGAGATAGCATTGATTTGAAGGGATATATGTACCCTCACTTTCATAGCTGCATTACTCACAATGCCCAGATATAGTAGTTTTACATTCAACAGTAAATACAATAGTTTTGTACATGCATAACATTTCCCAGTTTTCCATATAAAATACAACCCCCACTAGGTCCTCTGTCATCCTTTTTGGACCTGTATTCTCCACCCCCATCTTTTTTTAAACTTCTTTAAATCATTTTTTGTTAGTCATTGCTTTTATTTTTTACTTTTTTAATTTTTATTTATAAAAAGGAAACACTGACAAAAACCATAGGATAAGAGGGGTACAACCCACACAATTCCCACCACCAGAACTCAGTATCCCATACCCTCCCCTGATAGCTTTCCTATTCTTTATCTCTCTGGGAGTATGGACCCAGGGTCATTATGGGGTGCAGAAGGTGGAAGGTCTGGCTTCTGTAATTGCTTCCCTGCTGAACATGGACATTGGCAGGTCAATTCATACTCCAAGCCTGTCTCTCTCATTCCCTAGTAGGACATAGCCTGGGAAAGTGGGGTTTCAGGACACATTGCTGGGATTGTCTGCCCAGAAAAATCTGGTTGGCTTCATGGTAGCAGCTGGAACCTGGTGGCTAAAAAAAAAAGAGTTAACATATAAAGCCAAACAAGTTGTTGACTAATCATGAACCTAAAGGCTGGAATATTACAAATGAAGATTTGAGGGTCTCCATTTTGTAGGTAGCTAGTAGGCCTATTTTAGTTATATTCCAAAGGGCCCGTGACTATATGAGTTTTTTTTTTTTTCTGAGTCTGACATCTGATATGCAGGTGGACCCAAGTTATTGTCTGGGGAGATGATGTCATGGCTGGAAAAAGGTCTAGGAAGCTGAATCAGGGAAGAGAATAGCTCCCAAATATGGGAAAGGTGTATAAATATTGTTTACTGTAATTCTTTAAATCATTTTTACTTTTATTTATTTACTTTTATTTATTTACTTATAGAGACAGAGAGAAACAAAATCTGGGGGAGATACAACGGGAGAGAGACAGAGAGACCACTCAAGAAGCTTCCTCCCTGCAAGTGGGGACCATAGTCTTAAACCCAGGCCCTTGTGCATTATAGCCTATGCACTCAAGCAGGTGTGCCACCACCCACCCACCCCATCTCCTCTTCTTATCTGTAAAAAGTTGGTCCAGAGTGGTAAAACTTTGCATATTTGAGGATCCATAACCAGCCCCTCCCCCAAAAAAATTAAAAGGCAATCTAGCAGAGAAGAAAACATTTGTACAACTTACATCTGACAAGGTTTTGACATCCAAAACATATAAAGTGGCTCAGGTGGAAGAAATCATACAATTCAACAACAGAAATACAAGCAACCTAATAAATAAATGGGCAAAAGTTCTTAATAGACATACAGACATGGAAAAATATTCCACATCCCCAATTACTTGGGATATGCAGGTACCTGCATGTGCAGGTTAAAAAGACTATACTAAAGGACAAAGATTTCTAGCATGAATTCTCTATCCAGCCAAACTATCCTTCTTTTATGAAGGAGAAATTAAAACCTTCTCAAACATGCAGAAACTGAAAAAATTCACCACCACCACTCCTGCCTTGCAAGAATAACTGAAAGAAGTCTTACACTAAAATAAGCACATTCCTACTTTAAATGAGTTCATCAGTGGTAAAATAGAAATGGAAACAAAAATGACAGCATAAACAGAAAAAACATTGGACAAATGAAAGCAAAATGGGCAGAGGAATATAAACAAAATGGGTGAACCAAGGCCAAATATCAAAACGCCACATATTAGACCAGACACTCTAAAATCCCAATCTTTGCATCACCTTTCTTGGCACCTGAAGGAAAAATGTTGGATGAGATGAATTGGGGAAGAGAGGGAGGGGAAATAAGGAGAGATGCTTGAGACTAGAAAGAAGTATTGATGTGTACACATAGAAAAAATAATTATGGTACATGGATGACAGAACTGCAAAGTGGTACAATCCCTGTTTAAAAAAAAAAAAGCAGTATTGGAAATTCTTTTTTTTTTTTTATTTAAGAAAGGATAAATTAACAAAACCATAGGGTAAGAGGAGTACAACTCCACACAATTTCCACCACCCAGTCTCCATATCCCACCCCCTCCCCTGATAGCTTTCCCACTCTCTATCCCTCTGGGAGCATGGACCCAGGGTCATTGTGGGTTGCAGAAGGTAGAAGGTCTGGCTTCTGTAATTGCTTCCCCGCTGAACATGGGTGTTGACTGGTCGGTCCATACTCCCAGTCTGCCTCTCTCTTTCCCTAGTAGGGTGGGTCTCTGGGGAAGCAGAGCTCCAGGACACATTGGTGGGGTCTTCAGTCCAGGGAAGCCTGGCCAGCATCCTGATGACATCTGGAACCTGGTGACTGAAAAGAGAGTTAACATACAAACCCAAACAAATTGTTGAGCAATCATGGACCCAAAGGTTGGAATAGTGGAGAGGAAGTGTTAGGGGGATACTCACTGCAACTCTAGTGTACTTCTGCTTTCAGGTATATATTTTGCAGTAGTTTATGGATATGTGTGAACATATGCTCTCTCTCACAGAAACTGGTGTATATCTAGGTTTTGGGACTTTGTTAGTGGTACAGTCCCTGTTAAAAAAAAAAAAGCAGTATTGGAAATTCTTTAAAAAAAAAAAAAAAAAAAGGAGGGGGAGGTCGGGCAGTAGCACAGTAGGTTAAGCGCACATGGTACCAAGTGCAAAGACTGGTGTAAGGATCCCAGCTTGAGCCCCCAGCTCCCCACTTACAGGGGGTCGCTTCACAAGTGGTAAAGCAGGTCTACAGATGTCTATCTTTCTCTACCCCCTCTGTCTTCCCCTCCTCTCTCCATTTCTCTCTGTCCTATCCAACATTAAGGACATCAATAACAACAATAATAATCACAACAACAATAAAACAAGGGCAACAAAAGAAAAAAATTTAAAACAGAAATAAAAAAAATTGGGGTGGGGGAGATAGCATAATGGTTATGCAACTTTCATGCCTGAGACTCCAAAGTCCCTATATCACCATAAGCCAGAGCTGAGCAGTGCTCTAGTAAAACTGAAAGAAAAAGAAAAAAGAATTGGAAATTTGGTGGTGGGTAAAGTGAGTGCATACATACATGTGTACTGCTATAAAAAAACTATATTTCTAAATATTACAGTATTGAAAATCAATGTTAATTTTAAAAAGTAAAATAAATAAAAAAGGAAATATCTTACAATCCTACAATATCATTCCTAGGCATATATCTAAAGGATGTGAAAACTACTTCAGTAAAATATATGCAAAAAGACTGAAGTAACTGTGAAATTGCAGACTCCATCAAAAGATCAAATATAAGAATTATAGGTATATCTAAGGAAGAGGACATGACCAAAGGCCCAGAGTCCATTTTCAGAGCAATTTTAGCTAAGAACTTCCCTCACTTAGGAAACCCTCAGAACATTCTCATTCAAGAGGCAGAACAATCACCCAGATTTATAAATACAAAAAGACCTACACCAAGGCACATTATTGTAAAACTATCAAAAGTCAATGACAAGAAAAAAATTTTGCTGGCTGCTAGTGAAAGGAAAGAAGTTACATACAAAGGCAGAGCTATAAGACTTTCATCAGATTTCTCTTCATAAACTCTAGAGTGGAATGACATATTCAAATTTCTATAGAAGAGGGAATTCCAGCCACGAATGTTGTATCCTGCAAAATTATTCTTCATATATAAGGGAGAAATAAAGGTTTCTCAAGGAATTTGCCACAATCAAACCCACCTTACAAGAACTACTTAACTAAGTCCCATAAGAAAGGAGGAAGCAAAGGAATACACATTCCAAACACCAAGTTACTACCATGATGCCAGCCTGACTCCCCTGGACAGACCAGAGGACCTCACCAATGTACCCTGGAACCTCACCTCTCCAGATCCCTGCCCCACTAGGGAAAGATACGGACAGGCTGGAAGTATGGATCAACCTGCCAACACCCATGTTCAGAGGAAAAGCCAGACCTTCCACCTTCTTCATCCCATAATGACCCTGAGATAACGAATAGGAAAGCTTCCAATGGATATGGAACTCTGGTGGTGTGAAATGTGTGGAATTTTACCCCTCTTATTCTATGGTTTTGTTGATATTTTCTATTTTTATTTTATAAATAAATTAAATAAATAATCTAAATTAAAAAAAAAGACTTTCATACCTGAGGCTCTGAGTCAATCTCCAGCACCACTGTAAACCAGAGCTCAGTACTCTCTCTTTATCTCTCTCTCATTAAAAATGAGTAAAAATATTTAATAAAATAAACATAACAGCATACAAAGTAAAAAAATAGTGGGGGAGTCGGGCGGTAGCGCAGCGGGTTAAGCCCACAAAGCGCAAGGGCCGGCATAAGGATCCCGGTTCGAGCCACCGGCTCCCCACCTGCAGGGGAGTCGCTTCACAGGCGGTGAAGCAGGTCTGCGGGTGTCTGTCTTTCTCTCCCCCTCTGTTTTCCCCTCCTCTCTCCATTTCTCTCTGTCCTATCCAACAACAACAGCAATAGTAACAATAATAATAACTACAACAAAAAAATAAGGGCAACAAAAAAGGGAAAAAAATTAATAAATTTAAAAAAAATAGTGAAAGATGAGTATCAAATAATTTCACTCATATATGGAATATAAATAACTGAAACTAACATGCAAAATAATAAGAAAACTGACTCTCAGACTGAGAAAAATATGGTTGTTATCAGAAATAAGGGGGCAGGTGTAGATAGCATAATGGTTATGCAGAGACTCTCATCCTGTGGCTCCAAAGTCCCAGGCTCAGTCCCCCACCACCACCACCATAAGCCAGAGTTGATCAGTGAAGGAAGGAAGGAAGGAAGGAAAGGAGAAAGGGAAGGAAGGAAAAAGGAAAGAAGGAAGGAAAGGAATGGAGGGAGGGAGGGAAGAGGAAGGAAGGAAGGAAAGGAAGGAAGGAAGGAAGGAAGGAAGGAAGGAAGGAAGGAAGGAAGGAAGGAAGGAAGAAAGGGGTGGAGAATAGAGAAGGAGGGGGAATACCTGGAGGATTTTCTTTCATGTAATGGCACACAAACTTCTGTATTCAGTGATATACACAAACACATAAATACAAGTGTGAAACTATAATCCTGAAATCTTATAATATTGTAAACCAATAAAAAATTGAAAATAGTTTGCCAAAAAAAACTACTTATATACTATTATGAAATATTTGAATTTTCTATAATAAAGGCTTTTAAATTGTACAATATTTTATAAAGTAAGAAAAACATATCTCATAACCAATGAATATATTTTTACTTTCAAAGGTTTTAGGACTGTGTAAAAAAAAAATTTTTACAATATTAAAAAGTTTCCCATAAAATCTCCAAAGTAAATATTGCCACATCAAATCAAAACAGAAGACCCATATTATCAATATGTAGAGTACAGAGCATTCTCCTTGTCTGCCAGGAAATTCTATGACTTTAACCCTTGTTTTTAGTTCATTATTATGATTCATATGCTATATCTATTTTCAGGGTCCAAAAAAGAAAATGCTTCAGTGGAACTTAGTACAGAGATGACAGAGTAGACATGAAAGAACACTTAAAACTTTCTAGTTTCTAATCCTTTACTATACCAAACTAAAATATGTAAGAAGACTGATTCCTCTGATACAATGTCTGGACAAAAGTTGTCCTGCATCCCTTAAGTTTCTGTGGTACTGCTTTAATTTCACAAAAAGGATAAGATGGTATAACAGAAAAAGAAAGAAATAATGATGAACTTTCAGAGCTTTGCTTACATAAGAGGTAAGCAGCTAAGATGCAATGAAAGGAAATAAGTGGGAAGTTTGTGACCCATGAAGTTGATACTGCTGGAAGCTTGAATGAAAAGCTGAAAGGCTTTATGATTAGGCCAGACTAGATAGATAGTGAGGCAATTAGAATGATTCATTGCTGCCAAGGAATCAGGCCAACATGAATTACAATCCGAACTGAATGAAGCAGAAAAGAAAAAAAAAATTAAAGCCTTTAATGAAAATGTTGGAGAACTCACAAGGGATGGGGAAAGTGCCAAATAACTGGAAGATGGCTAAGTAAACTAAAAGGTCTATTCTCCTATCAATGCATAAGGGATTTACAAGTTTAACTCTCATTGCTGTTAATAGGAATTCTATGTGTGATCCAAGGGTGTAGTCATGGAGAAAATGCATCTATTAGTGTCTGGATTGGCCTCTCTTGAGCCAACACTGGCAAATGCTCCAAATTGTGTGGTAGTTTGGTGACAAGGACTAACAGAGGCTAGAATGAAAATTACCAGTTTAACTTCACCTTGTAATCCTTTGACATTACAAGATCCCTTATGAGCAAAAAGTATATTATATGCAATTTTTCATGATGTTTCATTTAGAATCATTAGGAAATTAACTTTAAGTAAATTAAACAAAAATGTGAAAAGACATAAACTTCTATTAAAGTCTCTTTTAAAAATAAAACTTTAAGTAATTTTCTACCTAAAAATACTTTTGCTAACTTATCCAGTAATGACAGTTATCATAGCTTCTAATATGACCAGACATTATATCAAATGCTTTATAAAGTATCCTACTTAATCACTTCAACTAATCTATAAAGTAAATAGTGTCATCCCTATTTCACACTAAGGAAATTGAAACTGAGACATTAAGAAATTTGACCATTATCACCTATCTTGAAAATGGCTGATTCAAATCCAGGCCCCTTTTGAACCAAATACATTCACTGCCTACCTACTGTAAAAACAACTACAGTCTCCATGTGGTCACTGTAGTTTAATATAATTCATTTCCCAATCCTATGTAAATTTTTGTTCCCCTTAAATTTAAATTTGCATACTTTCAGAGGCAGTGATATTTTGCTTTCGTATAGTATCCCCACCTTCCAAAAGTTAAAAGAAAATAAGAGATAAAACGAATTTAATTAATATTAACATATCCTACTACATTTAGAAAAAAACTGAAAAATTATTAAATTTTATGTGCCACAGTCTATATTTGACAAATACAGTTCCTATACTTAAGTTAGGTAGTTAAGTCTGGTAAAAGAAATAGACATCAGCAATTTAAAAAAAAAAAAAGTCTGCTACAGCACAGAAGATGTACAACAAAAGTGTTGTGAGGTCACAATGTACCATTTGTGACTGGGCTTTTTAATGATGTCAACAATTACTACTCTACTGTCTATATTACTGTGTTCATAATACATATTTTAAGATTTTTTTATTTATTCATGAGAAAGTAGGAGAGAGAAAGAGTCAGATATCACTCTGGTACGTGTGCTGCCAGGGTTGAACTCAGGACCTCATGCTTGAGAATCCATTGCTTTATCCTTTGCACCACCTCCCACACTACCATAATACATTTTTTAAATTTCTTTATTGTGGGATTAATGTTTCACATTTAACAGTAAATATAATAGTTTGTACATAATATTTCTCAGTTTTCCACATATCAATACAACCCCCACTAGGTCCTCTGTCATCATTTTTGGACCTGTGTTTCCTCCCCCACCCCCCCAAACCCCAGTCTTTTACTTTGGTGCAATCCACCAATTCCAGTTCAGGTTCTGCTTGTGTTTACTTTTCTGATCTTGTTTTTCAACTTCTGCCTGAGAGTGAGATCATCCCATATTCATCCTTCTGTTTCTGACTTATTTCACTTAACATGATTTTTACAAGGTCCATCCAAGGCCAGCTGAAAATGGTGAAGCCACCATTTTTAATAGCTGAGTAGTATTCCATTGTGTATATATACCACAACTTGCTCAGCCACTCATCTGTTGTTGGACACCTGGGTTGCTTCCAGGTTTGGGCTATTACAAATTGTGCTGCTAAGAACATATGTGTACACAGATCTTTTTGGGTGGGTGTGTTGGGTTCCTTAGGATATATCCCCAGGAGAGGAATTGCAGGATCATAGGGTAGGTCCATTTCTAGCCTTCTGAGAGTTCTCCAGACTGTTGTCCACAGAGGTTGGACCAATTTACATTCCCACCAGTAGTGCAGAAGGGTTCCTTTGACCCCCACAACCTCTCCAGCATTTGCTGCTGTTACCTTTTCTGATGTATGACATTCTCACAGGAGTGAAGTGGTATCTCATTGTTGTCTTTATTTGCATTTCTCTGAAAACTCAAAGACTTGGAGCATTTCATAATACATATTTTAAGATTTCCCCAGGTCTGAAGAAACAGCAGAGGTTTGTGAAACTTTTTTTTTTTTTGCCTCCAGGTTTATTGCTAAGGCTCAATGC
Organism: Erinaceus europaeus; assembly: GCF_950295315.1. Taxonomy (NCBI): domain Eukaryota; kingdom Metazoa; phylum Chordata; class Mammalia; order Eulipotyphla; family Erinaceidae; genus Erinaceus; species Erinaceus europaeus. The sequence goes on from NC_080179.1 coordinate 30,574,433, forward strand.
TTGCATCACTAATCCACTGTTCCTACAGGGCAACCTTTTTTTCCCATTGTTGTTGCTGTCATTGTTGCTGCTGTTGTTGTTGTTAGATAAGACCCCAAGAGAAACCAAGAGAGGAGAAGACAGAGAGGGGGAGAGAAAGATAGACACCTGCAGACCTGTTTCATCACTTGTGAAGCAACACCCGCCCCCTGAAGGTGGGAAGCCAGGGGATGGTCCCTGAGTCTATCCTTGCACTTCGCACTATGTGAGCTTAAGCAGGATGCACCACCCTATGCAACATATTCTAATCCTGATACCGTTTTCAGCCAAAACTGAGCAGTGCTCTAGTGAGGGCTCAACAATATTTTATTTAATTCAAAGCAAAATCTTTCTTCTCCAAAACTCTCTAAAATATGTACAGGATAGTCATCATTATATCCAAGCTGCTAGTGGAGATAATGGTTCAGCAAAATCAAATTACTTACAGGTTCAGAAGTAATTTCTATGCCACTTCAAATAACATAAAATAAATTTTTCTATAAAAATCTTAATGTGAGTCTTTGTGATGATCCACTCAGTAGAACAAATCCATTAATATGCACAAGAACCCAAATTCAAGATCCTCACCTGCATGGGGGAAGCTTCACAATCAGTGGAACAGTACTGCAAGTGTCTGTCCTTCATCACCTCCCCTTCATCTGTCTCTATAAGGAAAGAAAGGAAAGAGTTGTCTCTGGCCATGCCCCAGCAATAACCCTGTTGCCAATAAACAAATAAAATCTTAATCCAAAGTAATACATGTGAGATTAACCCTTTGAGAACCATGTTGAACAATTCAGTCAAATACTCTAACAGTTGAACCAAACAGCAAAACAATTTCTAAAACAGTAGGTACCTACCTACTGTATACTGCTTTCATCTGAGTTAATTCAAAGTAGTTGGTTCACTATTTAGCATCTCCGTATAAGATATTAATTTAAAATAAAAGAATGGATTAATCCATGCATGCAACTTTCAGATAACACCTAGCTTTAATGCTAAAGCACGTGACCACCTGGTAATCAATTTCTGAACACTCTATAACAAAAAAGTTTTTTTTTCCTTCCATGGAGGAATGATGGATACACTAACAAAACCAATATCAACTGTCTTAATTTTTTTTGTGAACATTAGGTAAGAAGACTAAGACTAGTTTGTTATTCAAAATGTCTTATATTAGGATAATTAGCAGTACAAGTTCATGGAAAGGGGAACTGGTAACTTTAGCCTATTTTCTTAAAACTAACTACTTGTAGATAATAAATACAAATGATGCAAATTCATCAGGCTTTTAGTATTTACACCAATCTACCCAGCCTCTCCTCTCAGGATGTCAGTGATACTATCACTAACTGTGTTAATAAGCTAAGGGGTATTATCCACATAGAGTGTACTTGATACTAGAAAATGTTCTGGCTCAAAATATCTTAGTACTCTGCTGATTTCTCAAGCAAATATTTTATCCTTTAATTAGATGATTCTTTTTTAAAATAAATTTATTTATTTATTCCTTTTGTTGCCCTTGTTGTAGTTATTATTGCCCTTGTTGTAGTTATTTTTTGGGGTATCTCTCTCCCTCTCCGGTGGGGTGGTCTCCAGGGGAAAGGTAACAGGCTGGTTCTTTCTCGCTCACGACAGGGGTGACACAAAGTAAAAGACACCAGGGGACTCTTAGCGTGCCTAGAATCTGAGTCCTAGAGTCCCAGAATCCTAGAGTCCATTTATTAGCAAAGTGGACATGAGTTAAATAGAAAAGCAATGGCGGTAATTATTGTTGAAATATGTCAGAAATTACAGGTCTCTTAACAGTCACCATGCCCCTAAGGTAGGGGGCTGGTATGACAGGAATTGATGAAATACAAGACAGTTATTTTCCATGACACAAGCAACTTAATTATCCAAAGGTATTTGAGAGAAGCATAGGGGTTAAACCCGTAGGGTGAGGCAGAGAGAAGATGGATATCAAAAAGCCATATAGTTTGGAATTTCTCTTGTCTGGGGTCTGAGGTGTGTGATGAAACTGAGCAATGCTCTGATTGGGGGGAAAAAAGATACTGATAAGATGTTTTCAAAAAAATGAATAAACATAGGAGAAAGTAGGATAATATGAGGTAGTTGAGAAAGGAAAGAAGTGAGGAATAAAGTAGAGAAACAGTTTGAGGAAGATAAGGTAGTCAAAAATAAGTCCTATTAAAAAAAAAAGTCCTGGGAGTTGGGTGGTAGCACAGCTAGTTAAGCGCATGTGGCACAAAGCGCAAGGACCCGCATAAGGATCCTGGTTCCAGCCCCCCGGCTCCCTGCCTTCACAGGCAATGAAACAGGGCTGCAGGTGTCTGTCTTTCTTTCCCCTTCTCTGTCTTCCCCTCCTCTCTCCATTTCTCTCTGTCCTATTCAACAACAACTACATCAATAACAACACCAATAATAATTACAACAATAAAACAACAAGGGCAACAGAAGGAAATATTTTTTTAAAAAGTCCTACAATAATTCACCTTTGCTCAACAATATACACAAAAGATTTGTCTCAGGGACAGCATTTGGATTAAGGAAACAGAACAGTGAGGGGAAAAAAATGGGTAAAGATCTACTTTCAAAAGTCTGGAGAGGGGGCGGGGCAGTAGTTCAGCAGGTTAAGTGCACATGGCCCAATGGGAGCAAGGATCCAGGTTCAAGACCCTGGCTCCCCACCTGCAGTGGGGGTGGGGGGAGTTGCTTTACAAGATGTGAAGTAGGTCTACAGGTGTCTTTCTCTACTTTCTGTCTTCCTCTCATTTCTCAATTTCTCTGTCCTATCCAACAGCAATAAGGGCAACAAAATGGGAAAAAATGGCCTCCAGGAGCAATGGATTCATTCATAGTGCAGGCACCAAGCGATAACACTGGAGGCAAAAAAAAAAAAAAAAAAAAGTCTGGAGAAATGGATCTATGCTATGACCTGGCAATTCTTCACTTCAGGATATATCCAAAGGATATACACCCAACCAAACAGATCTATGTTTATATGTTCATAGCATTACAATTTGTAATAGTCCAATCTGAGAAACAACACATATGTCCAATGACAGATGAGTGGCTAAGAAAGCTGTTAAGTATATATGTACACAATGAAATACTACTCCATTTTAAGAATAATTAAGTCACCTCCTTTGTTTCATCTTGGGTAGAACTTGAAGGCATTATGTTACATGAGATAACTCAAAAAGAAAAGCATAAATACTACATAATCCCACTTATAGACAGAACTAAGAAACAAGACCAGTAAAGGAAAACATGAAGCAAAGGAAAACTTGGACTGGGCAGGGTATATTCCACCAAAGCAAAAGATTCTGGGGTGGGAGGGCTTAGGAAGGTATGAAATGAAAAAGTTCTTGGGATATTGATATAATGGGATATTGATATAATGTAAACCACTAATCCCCTGATAAAATAAAAAATAAAATATCAGGGGACTGGTCAGTAGCACAGCAGGTTAAGCACACATGGAGTAAAGCACATTTGTCAGGAAATTGTGAGGATGTCGTTGAGCTTGGTAGGGCTCACAAAGCACCCTGCATTCTGATACTATGGCCTATCTACATAATCATTGTTTTGCCTGAAAGATCCCCACCCATCCCATTCCTTTGATCTATCTTCTTTCTACCCTTGAGACCCTCCCTGCCTCCAGGGTATTATTAATCCCACCAGTTAAAACCCTCAACAGTTGCTAAGGAAGTTCCTACCTTTCCAGCCTTTCTCCGCCCCTTTCCTAACCATTTCCGTTTCTGACTTGCCACTTCCGGGTCTGCCTGTTAAAAAGCCTTGGCTCTCTGATCAATAAAGATATTGCATTGCCTCGTGCCACATGTTTGGTTCCTGAGTCATCTCCCTCTGATCGCTGAATGAGTAGCAACTCAGGCTGGCTCCGGTCATGTTCTCTTGAACCCAGAGAGTATACACGTGGGAAGAGGCACCCCCACATTAGCCCGGCACACACTGACCTGCATAAGGATCCTTGTTCAAGCCTCAACTCCCCACCTGCAGGTGGGGGGTCACTTCACAGGCGGTGAAGCAGATCTACAGGTGTCTTTCTCTCCCGCTCTCTGTCTTCCCCTCCTTTCTTGATTTCTCTCTATTCTATCCAGCAACAATGACAGCAATAACAATAATAATAATAACAACAACAAGGGCAACAAAAGGGAAAAAATAGCCTCCAGGAGTAGTGGGTTCATAGTGCAGGCACTGAGCCCCAGCAATAACCCTGGAGACCAAAAAATAAAATAAAAGATCTGCTTTTCAGATCATTTTACCATCAAATATAGAAATGATTTTTGCAAAGGATCAAAACAGACACAATAATTTAAGACTTTTTTAGCTAGAGTGTGAGACAGGAGAAGAGGAGGAGAGACACCACAGCACTGCTCTACCCTTCACAAAGTGCTCCCATGTGGTGGTCAGGGACACACAACTGTGGTCAGGAACATTTTAAAAAGTATGCGTTCTACTAAGTTATCTACTGGCACCCTCAACAAATATTTTCCATAATAAGGTATTAAGTAAACTATTAAAAATAATTACTGGATAGGTGGCCAGGTGGTGGCACACTCAGCTATGTACATGCATTACTATGTGCAAGAATGTGGGTTCTAGCCCCCACTCCCCACCTGCATGAGGGATGCTTCCTCAGCAGTGAAGTAGGTTTGCAGGTGTCTCTCTTTCTCTCTCCTCCTCTATATCCTCACTCCCCTCTCAATTTCTATCTATCCTACCTAATGAAAAAAAATGGGGGGGGGTGGGGGAAATGGCTGTTGGGAACAGTGGATTCACAGTAACTGCACTGAGCCCTGCAATAAACCTGGTGGCAAAATAAATGGTAACGGGTGGTGACACACCTGGTAAAGTGTACGCATTACAATGCTCAAGGACCAAGGTTCAAGCCCATAGTCCTCACCTGCCTAGGGAAATCTATATCCGTGATGATGCAGTGATACAGGTGTCTCTCTCAATCCCTACCTCCCTCTACTCTCACAATTTTTCTCTGTCGGCATCTAAAATAAATAAATAAAATAATGTTGCCATGCACAAGGACCCAGGTTAAAACTCCTCGTCCACACCTACAGGGGGAAAGCTTCGTGAGCAATGAAGCAGGGTGGCAGGTGTCTCTCCTTCTCTCTCCCTGTCTATCTCCTCCTTTCCTTTCTCTGGATTTATCTAATGAATAAATAAAGTATATAATTATCAATGCAGAAGTACTGACACCTTTTAAAAAGGCTAACTCCCTCTTGTTGGAAAATTTAGACCACAACAGATCATTCATACAGATATACAAATATTTTCAACATATGGGAAAGTAACACTGCTCAGCTTGCACAAAGATATGTTTAGTGGTCTGGGAGGTGGCACAGTGGATAAAGATATGTTTAATCAAAACTTTAAATAAGGTGCATAAGTAAAAAGAAGAAAAACTAGTGCTACTATTTTTCTTTTTTACATGTCATGAATACTTTTTGTAGAAACTGCTCCCTTTTTAAGACATGTAGACTTAACATATTTAAACTAAAGTAAGAAGCATATAAAATGGAAGACTTTCCATTTTAGAACTAAACCTATTACAAAAACAATGATTGAGTATTTCCGTGAGCATCATATTAAATAAAACATCAAAATTTGTTAAGATTTTTCATTTCAGAAATCTGACTCAAAGACTTTGGCCATTACTGTTGGCCAAATGAGACACTAGATGATTTTTCATTACTTAATAAGTTTTGGACCAATTTATAAATACTGTCTTTTAAAATTTTTAATTTTATTGGTGAAAAAATGTTTCTTTTTCTAATGTAAACTATCATAAAGATTTAATTTTTGTTCAAAATAAGTTACATAGAGGGCTAAGCACTGTCGCACCCAGTTAAGCGCACATAGTATGAATCACAAGGGCCTGCGGAAGGATCCAGATTGGAACCCCTGGTCTCCACATACAGGGCATATTCTTCATAACTGCCAAAGCAGGTCTGCAGGTGTCTCTCTGTCTCCCTGTCTCCTCCTTCCCCCTCAATTGCTTTCTCCTATCAAATAATATAGAAAAAAATTGGCTGCCAGGAGTGATGGATTCATAGTGCTGGCATCAAACCCCAGCAATAACCCTGGAGACAAAAAAAATTAATTTAATTAAATAAATAATAAAATAATAAATTTCATTTGAAAAATCAGTCACTGACAATTTTGAACAAAAGCTTCTAGTCTATGACCTATAAAACAAACTTATATAGCCTAAACTGTAATTCTTTTCTTTGAGTTCAGCCTGGAATGTTCCCAGCTGTACTCATGGACTGTGAGTACACTTAACTTAAATGTTGTACAGGCTCCTGTGCTAAACATGAATAGACACGGGCCCCGGTTAGATCATTGTGATAAACAGTTAATTGCATTTATATATCTTCTTCAAGTTTTTGAGCAACCTAAACTGTAATTCTAATTAGAAATAATTCCAATTATAAACTATAAAAAAATATGAAATGCCAGGAAAGAAAAATTGTGAAAAAGAAAAAATTGTGGACATATTCATGAACATACTATTTTATTACATTTGGAATATTGTATATCATATGGCTGAAACAAAATCTTACTTTTTGAAAAGTGCAAGGTAAATTGTTCATTTGTGTTATTCATATTTACATCTATAAGTAAAGTTCAAAAGAATCCATTGTAGATTTTCTTTCTTTCTTAAATTCTTTTTTCTTTTCTATTTATTTATTTATTTATTTATTTTTACCCCAGGGTTATTGCTGGGGTTTGGTGCCAGCACTACGAATCCACTGCTCCTAGAGGCTATATTTCCCATTTTGTTGCCCTTGTGGTTGCACTTGTTGTAGTTGTTATTGTTATTGTTGTCATAGCTGTTATTGTTGTTGGATAGGACAGAGAGAAATCGAGAGAGGAGGGGAAGACAGAAAGGAGGAGAGAAAGATAGACACCTGCAGACCTGCTTCACCGCCTATGAAGCCACCCCCCTGCATGTGGGGACCCGGGGGCTTGAACTGGGATCCTTACGCCAGCCCTTGTGCTTTGTACCATATGTATTAACCCACTGTGCTACCGCCCAGCCCCCTGAATAAATCCTCTTTAAAAGTCTGGGGCATAGAGACCCTCACCACTAGGGAAAGAGAGAGACAGGCTAGGAGTATGGATTGACCTAACAATGCCCATGTTCAGTGGGGAAGCAATTACAGAAGCCAGACCTTCAACCTTCTGCATCCCACAATGACCTTGGGTCCATGCTCCCAGAGGGATAAAGAAAAGCTATAGGAAAGCTATCAGAAGAGGGGCTGGGATACAGAGTTCTGGTGGTGGGAATTGTGTGGAGTTGTAACCCTCTTATCCTATGGTTTACTCAATGTCTCCTTTTTATAAATAAATTTTTTTTTAAAAAAGTCTGGGGCAATATCACAAAGTAAACATTCAACAACTGTGTATTATTATTATTATCATTATTATTATTAATGTACTTTATTTTTTAATTAGTTTGATTCCAGAGGTGCCACAGTACTAAGATAATATTGTTGCTTACATTTTTAAATTCTAAATGTTAATTAATTAATAAATACTTCATTTAAATAAGTCATCTCTATATCTTCCTTCTCCCAATTTCTATCCTACCTTCTCATATTAGACAGCTTTTTCCTTTCAAGATTAAATTACACTATCTTGGACAATTTAAAGATTCTTTTGTCTTTGAGAAAGAGAGGGAGAGAGACCAGAGTACCTCTGCTGCTTATACAATACAAGGATCATATCCAGACATCATGCATGCAAGTCCTGTGCTCTATACACTGAACCACTTTCCTGGCCACTACAATGAACTTTCAAATATTTCAATAAATGTTGTTTCCATGTCCACCCAGTTAAATTTTTTAGTCAAGAAAGAATTTAAGAAAACACAGTTTCAGTCTAGGCAAATGAGGTTTAAATTCTTGTTCTAACTTTTCCTAAACGTACAGTATACCCATGGGGAAAATAGCTTGCCTTTTGTGCCTGGGTAGGAAAGCAGCCAGAGATAGCTCATCAGTAAAGTGGAAACCCCAAGCCACCACATGGGAGCACCATGGAAAAGGGAAGCAGTACAGCTGTGCTATCATATAACTTTCTTATTCTCTTGCTCTCCCTCTGTACCTGCTCCCACCCAGTATTTGAAAAAAAGAAAAGAGAGAGAGAGAGAGAGAAACTATGTGAGGGAGGGAGGAGTGGAGAGAGAGAGAAAGGGGAGAAAGAAAAGAGGGAGGGAAGGAGGGAGGGGTAAAAAGAGAGGAAAGGCTGGGAGTCAGGAGGTAATGCAGCAGATTAAGTGCAAGGACCAGCGTAAGGATCCTGGTTTGAGCCCCCAGCTCCCACCTGCAGGGGAGTCACTTCACAAGCAGTGAAGCAGGTCTGCAGGTGTCTGTCTTTCTCTCCCCCTCTCTGTCTTCCCCTCCTCTCTCCCTTTCACTCTGTCCTATCCAGCAACAACAACATCAATAATAACTACAACAATTTTTAAAAAGAGGGCAACAAAAGGGAATAAATAAATAAAAGAGGAAAGGTAAGATCAGGAGCAGTGGAGTATACAAAGTCCCAAGGAAACACTGGTATCACCCCCCCAAAAAAAAAATCCTTTTACATACCTCAATCTCTGCATCTACAAAATAAAGTCAACGTCCCTCTCACAGGTTATAAACTTTATAAAGTATCATGAATAATGATAAATATTGTAATTTAACTTCATAGATGCAGATAAAGTTGTGCACACAATATTTCCCAGTAAGATTTTCATCCTATGAGGAAACAAATGATAAATACAATTAAATTACTTAAAATGCTACTTAGAATGCATTTTAAAAGTAACTGGCAACATGATTCAGTAACAAAAATATTTGGGGTAGAACCATACACAATTTCACCACTCCTGGACTGACTTATCATTCAGATAGAAAGACAGACACCAGGGGCCAGATGGTGGCATACCTGGTTGAGCGCACATGTTACAGTGTGCAAGGATGCAGGTTTGAGCCTCCGTTCCCCATCTGCAGTGGGAAAGCATTGCAAGTGGTAAAGCAGTGTTGTAACTTTAACTTAAAAGGGCACTTAAGGATTTACAGCAGGGAGCTGAGAACAGATCTAAACAATAGAAGGTTTTATTAGAGTGAAAAAGATAAAAGGCAAAATAAGCAGTTATCATCAGGAGTTAAGAGTATGCTAGGTCCACAAAGTCTGAGTATAGTTATACAAAGTTTAGTCCCATTAGATAAACAATTATGGGGAGTCGGGCTGTAGCACAACAGGTTAAGCACACATGGTGCTTAACCAGCTAAAGGATCCCCACCTGCATGGGGGGGGCACTTCACAAGCAGTGAAACAGGTCTGCAGGTGTCTATCTTTCTCTCCCCATCTCTGTCTTCCCCTCCTTTCTCCATTTCTCTCTGTCCTATCTGGCAGAACAACATCAATAACAACAATAATAATAACCACAACAATAATAAAAACAAAGGTAACAAAAAAGAAAAATTAATAAAAATTTTTAAAAAGATAAAAAATTATCAGCTGAGGTATAGGTTGCCCATGACTGTAGGGGGTCTCAAAGTTTACCAGCTAGCAGAGTCACACGTGTTCAGTTCCCAGAAGTAGCCATGGTGGATATGTGGAACACATCCGCCAAGATGAAGCAGCAGCCAAAGAGAGCAACCTGCTCCAAGTCCCATGCTTTATATATATATAAAAGGAAACACTGACAAAACCATAGGATAAGAGGGGTACAGCTAAGGAGTTGGGCAGTAGCGCAGCGGGTTAAGTGCAGGTATCGCAAAGCACAAGGACCAGAGAAAGGATCCCGGTTCAAGCCCCTGGCTACCCACCTGCAGGTGAGTCACTTCACAGGCAGAGAAGCAGGTCTGCAGATATCTGTCTTTCTCTCCCCCTCACTGTCTTCCCCTCCTCTCCCCATTTCTCTCTGTCCTATCCAACAATGATGACATCAAGAAAAAATAATAACTACAAAAATAAAAAAACAAGGGCAACAAAAGAGAATAAATAAATATTTTTTTTAAAAAACAAGGGGTACAACTCCACAACTCCACACAATTCCCACCACCAAAACTCTGTATCCCATCCCCTCCCTTGATAGCTTTCCTATTCTTTAACCCTCTGGGAGTATGGACCCAAGGTCATTATGGGATGCAGAAGGTAGAAGGTCTGGCTTCTCTAATTGCTTCCCCACTGAACATGGGTGTTGACAGGTCAATACACAATTCCGGTCTGCTTCTCTCTTCGCCTAGTTGGACGGGGTTCTGGGGAATTGGAGCTCCAGGACACATTGGTGGGGTTATCTATCCAGGGAAGTCTGGTTGGCATCATGCTAGCATCTGGAACCTGGTGGCTGAAAAGAGAGTTAACATATAAATCCAACAAATTATTGACTAGTCATGAACCTAAAGGGTGGAATAGTGCAGATGAAGAGTTGGGGGGGGTCTCCATTTTGTAGATAACTAGTAGGCCTAGTTTAGTTATATTCCAAAGGGCCTGTGGCTATACTGGGTTTTTTTTCCACTGAGGCTGAAATCTGCTATGCAGGTGGATCCAAGTTATTGTCTGGGGAGATGGTGTCATGGCTGAAAAAAGGACCAGAAAGCTGCATCAGGGAAGAGAGTAGCTCCTTAATATGGTAAAGGGTTATAAATATTGTTGACTGTAAAACCCATCAATTTGGCCTGATCTGGGGCCCATATTCAGCTTAGGAGCCTATGTGACCTCCACATCCCTATAGATGTGAGCTCACATTCTGTGGTCATGAGTAGGAACGTTCCAAGTTGCCCCAATATCAGGACCCATCTTCCTCAGGTGTAGCATACAGTATGTTGTCCATCCTCCTTTCGGAGGATGGAGCATCATCTACCGTTGTTACTCCAAGTGTTCCGTGCTTTTACATATTCCCTTCTCTGTGTGTCCTGCCTCAGGCTGATGTCATTCATATGCTAATAGTCCCAAACTCCTGTTGGGGTCACAACAAAGCAGTGCTACAGGTGTCTGTCTGTCTCTCTCCCTCTCTATCAACCACATTCTTCCCTCTCAAATTCTGGCAGTTTCTATCCAATCAATTTTAAAAAAAAAAAAAGAGAGACAGACAGACATCACAGGTTCCTCCAATGCCATAGTATCTCCTGTATGGTGCTGGGGCTTGAACCAGAGCCACATGATGAGGTCCCCAACAAAAAAACATTTTTTTAAATTTATTTATTTTCCCTTTTGTTGTCCTTGTTGTTTTTTATTGTTATTGTAGTTATTATTGTTGTTATTGATGTCGTCGTTGTTAGATAGGACAGAGAAATGGAGAGAGGAGGGGAAGATAGAGGGGGGGAGAGAAAGATAGACACCTGCAGACCTGCTTCACCGCTTGTGAAGGAACTCCCCTGCAGGTGGGGAGCCGGGGGGCTCGAACCGGGATCCTTAAGCTGGTCCTTGCGCTTCACACCTCGTGAGCTTAACCCGCTGCACTACTGCCCAACTCCCAAAAGAACACTTTTTAAGATATACCTGTATTGTGACCCAGAAGGTGCAGCTGAGTGGATGAAGTAATAGACTTTCAACCATGAGGTCCTAAGTTAGAGCACCAGCATTACATGGGTCAGAATGATGTTCTGTATTCTCTTTCTCTCTCTCTCTCTCTCTCTTTCTCTCTCTCTCTCATCAGTAAATCTTAAATATATATACCTGTGTTTTGATTTTTAAATCTAGTCATTAAAAATGTGGCTTTGAAAAAAAAGATGTGGCTTTGAGTTTTACTTTGACTTCAATTTGAAGATTTTGTGATGAGAAATAAGTACATCTGTTTAATCCAACATTTGTAAAATGCTTATCAGCTTTCTTCATTATAGATGGGCAGATGGTAATTAGTATGTAAAGGTAGTCCATGAAATTTTGCAAAGGTTCTTAGATTATTACCAGATAAAAAAAGTGTGCATAAAAACAAAATTAAGTAGGGAATTATATATTTGCTTGCTTTTGTGTTGTTCCTAAAATTTATTCCAGTGAGACCAATAAGCAGAGAGAATGAAATAAAAAAAAGGCAGAAGGCCAAAGTGTCAAAATTGCTGTTAAAAGTATTCGATGAAAGCTATCCACTTGAGGTTCATTGCAACACACTGGGAAAAAATGCTCTTCCCATATTTAGACACAAATGATAGTAAGTCAAACACTCTGAAAAAGATGTGATACTGTTATACAACACAAAAAAACACATTTACTTTATTACTGTTACCTATATGGCCTACAATGTTAGTAGAAAATATAGTTTGATATACATCATATAATGTTTGGAAGCTGTACTGATTATTCTACCCTAATTAGCAGAATGTCTGGTAAAAGTCAGCAAACAAACAAGCCCGCAGTTTGGTACTAAAAACCAACACTTAAATCCCCATAATATTTTTAAAACAAACTAGGACATGAGTGATTTTTTTTTCCTGGATTCATCTTTTTCAAAACTTTCCAAAATTCTTTCAGTTGATACATAAGATAGGGCACATATTGTCAAGGATAAGTTGTTAAAGTGAATATGAAATGTGCTTCTCAAAATATCATTTACACATTTGCCAGATGGTAAAATAAACATGTAAATTGTTATCAAGTATACACTAAGTTTGTATTAAAATTATACTCTCTGTAGGAAGGGTGTAAAATTTATCACATATTGTATTACTTGTTCACTTAATAGTTTATTAGCATTTCATAAATATTTTCCTTAAGAAAATGTTATTTATATGTTCAGGTTATTCATATAGTGTTGGTAGACTATAGATGATGTGAACTTCATTAGAAAATGCAGAATCATGCCATCAAAGATGAAAGAACCATTTTAAACATTTAAATTCATAAATCAGTAATCGTTAATATCTTTGCAAGATATAGCATTAAGAGATCTGATTGGTGGGCATCTACACTTTCATGCTGAGTATGAGCCAGAGGATTGCAGGCTATAAAAGTCCTTTGTTCATGGTTGTTAACTACCACATAGTAATTTAAGGTATTAAAGACTGTTAACATTTAAAAGAAAATTAGATCTTTATGAAGTTGCTATATTTTCAATTCAATCTGGATTCATACTTCATGGACAAAGTTCTTTCAAGTCAATAGCAGCACTTTATAGCATCTCCAATTTCCTTTTGGATTTAAGAACAAGTTGAAATATACGGCACTGGCATTAGTGGTTTCAGTCGTCAGCCATATGTTGCTGCTTTTCTGTTACATGCCCTGATCTACCTGCAGCATGTTGGTAAATACATACTATTACTATACCATAGTATTTAAAGCAGAATTTCTTGAATAAATATACCTTTTTCAAATTTTTTTAAATTTGTTTTTTTTCCCCTTTTTGTTGCCCTTGTTGTTTTATTGTTGTTGTAGTTTTTATTATTGTTGTTACTGATGTCATCATTGTTGGATAGGACAGAGAGAAATGGAGAGAGGAGGGGAAGACAGAGAGGGAGAGAGAAAGATAAACACCTGCAGACCTGCTTCACCACCTGTGAAGCTACTCCCCCCTGCAGGTGGGGAGCCGGGGGCTCAAACCAGGATCCTTACGCCAGTCCTTGCGCTTGACGCCATATGCGCTTAACCCACTGCATTACCGCCCAACCCCCTAAATACTTTTATAATAAATACCATAAAAGAGAGCATTGCCATAAAATTTAATGAGGTTTCTTTGTTTTGTTTTTGTTTTATTGTCTTCCCACCCAAATACTCATATTGATTTAGAGCATCCTAGAAATCAGGAGCAGAGCCCAAGCATCAGCCAAGTACAAAACTTCCTTTAAGATTCATGTATTCATGTTTTAAAGGAAATATAGGAAGGGCTAGAGAAATAGCATAATGGTTATGCAAAAAGACTTTCATGCCTGAAACACCAAAGGTCCCAGATTTAATTCCCAGCACCACCAGCTTTAGTCACTAGAGTTGAGCAGTGTTCTGGTATGTATAAAATAAATAAATAAATAAATAAATAAATAAATAAATAAATAAAGTTGGCAGTGGTACACTCAGTAAAGCACATGTGTTACCATACTTAAGAACCCAGGTTTAAGCCCTTGGTCCCCCACCAGAAAGAAGAGAAGCTTCATAAGCAGTTGAGCAGTGCTGAAGGTGTCTCTTTTCCTCTCTCCCTCTTTCTCCTACACCTTCTGTCTCTATCAGAAAAAGAAAAGCGGAAATGGTTTCTAGGATTGGTGGAGTTATCAGGACAGAGTACCAGCTTTAATACTGGTGAAGAGGGAGGAAAAAGGAATGGGAAAAGGAAAATGGAAAAAGAAAGGGAAGGGAAAGGAAGGGAAATACACTGAGAAAGAATCAACCAACCACAACAGAAAAGATCTTTGAGAGTCACAAAAGCAGCTAAAGTACTGTATGTACCAGCTCCTGAAAATGAGTTGATAATATGAAAATACAAAGTTCATAGACTTACTAGGCTTCAGGCAAGAAACTATGAATTTAAAATTTTGTGCCTGGGAGTCGGGCTGATTAAGCATACATGGCGCAAAGTGCAAGGACCAGCGTAAGGATCCGGGTTCCAGCCCCTGCAGGTCCGCCGCTTCACAGGTATTGAAGCAGATCTGCAAGTGTCTGTCTTTCTCTCCCCCTCTCTATCTCCCTCCTCTCCCCATTTCTCTCTGTGCTGTCCAACAACAACAACATCAATAACAACAACAATAAAACAAGGGCAACAAAATGAAATAAATAAATATTTTAAAAATCTATAAATAAATAATTTTTGTGCCTTTAGAATTTCATATATTCAATTTAGGATTTACTGTAGTCTAAGAATAGTGTAGATTGCAGAATATCCATTGAGTAACCTGGGATGTTTCACCTGGTATCTGCCAAAATTACAGAGTAATATCCTCACTGCGTTCTCAACAACCTAGATATTATAGTCACTGGAAGAACAAAGGGATGAGATCTAGTGATTATAATTCAAGGCCTTAACCCATACTTTCAGTAGAACACCTCTACGTTTACATGTTTCATATTCTGCATAGCAATGCCTTAATGATTTAAAACTCATGATCTGGCATACCTGGTAGAGCAGACATGTTACAATGCTTAAGGATCCAGACTCAAGCCTTCAGTCCCCACCTGTAAGGGGAAGGCTGTATGAATGATGAAGTGGTGCTGCAAGAGTCTCTTTCTCTCACCCTCTTTATGCCCCCCTTCCCACACAATCTCTCAGTCTCTATCCAGTAAATAAGCAAGTAAACTCATAATCTCTCCCTAATACCTTCTGTTGAATGTCAGTTAAATCTGTTTCCTGATTTTACCTACCAGTGAAGTAATTGAGATGACTGTAAAAATTTACTTATACCTAAATGAAAAAGCTAATTTGAGCTAATATACATAAGAAAGATTTTATATATATATGAAACAACTAAGTTATTCAAGATAATAATAGCTTGCTTACAATCAGAAAAGGACAAATAAACTACCTTTTAACTAAATTCTACTCTATCAGTATATATAGCAGTTCTATCTGAACATTTTAATAAACTAACAATTGTCATTCCCTTTTCATGTATACTGATGATTTGGTTAAACAATAAAAAGAGATTTTAGATCTCATTATTGGATACCACAGTAGTAAAATGTGCATAGTACTTCCCAACATACATAATAAATAACAGTGAATTAGAATAAGTGTTCATTTCCTGCAATTCCTATCCTGGGGATATATCCTAAGAAACCCAACACACCCATCCAAAAATATTTGTGTTTACTTAAATTTCTAATAGGCAAAACCTGGAAACAACCCAGGTTTCCAACAACAGATGAGTGGCTGAGCAAGTCGTGGTATATATACACAATGGAATACTACTCAGGTATTATAAACTGTGACTTCACCATTTTCAGCCCATCTTTGATACAGCTTGAAGAATTCATGTTAAGTGAAATAAGTCAGAAACAGAAGATTGACTATGGGATGAGCTCACTCTCAGGCATAAGTTCAAAAACAAGATCAGGGGAGTTGGGCAGTAGCACAGCAGGTTAAGCTCATGTGGCGGAAAGCGCAAGGACCTGCATAAGGATTCAAGCCCTAGGCTCCCCACCTGCTGGGGAGTCGCTTCACAGGTAGTGAAGCAGGTCTGCAGGTGTCTGTCTTTTTATCTCCTCTTTGTCTTCCCCTCCTCTCTCCATTTCTCTCTGTCCTATCCAACAGTAATGACATCAATAACAACAACTACAGCAACAATAAAAAGACAAGGACAACAAAAATGAAAATAAATAAATAAATTTAAAACATTAAAAAAAAAACAAAATCAGAAGAGAAAACACAAGTAGAATTTGAACTGGAGCTGGTGTATTGAACCAAAGTAAAAGATTTGGGTGGGGGGAGAGAGTACAGGTCCAAAAAGGATGACAGAGGACCTAGTGTGGATTGTATTGTTATGTGGAAAACTGAGAAACGTTATGCATGTACAAACTATTGTATTTACTGTCAAATGTAAAACATTAATCCCCCAACAAAAAAGTGTTCATTTAGTAATATAAAAGAAGTCAGATAAATTTCAATTCTACCTTTTTTCTTTTTTATCTTTAAGTTTTTCTACTTTATTTAAAATTTAAAAATGTGTTTTTTCTTACAAGTCATTAAGTCAAACTAGCAATCTAGAAAGACATGCAACATTATTCCTATTCTCCTGCTACTATTACACTATCCCATACTCCAGATCCTACAAAGTTATATGTTCTCTAGTTAATGATACCTTCCTATTTTACATGCCAATTTCTAAACTCATCAATATGATCACAATTTTAATTATGTCAAGACTGACATAGTTGGAACTGGTGAAAGGGTGAGGAAACAAAATCTCATATTTATGGAGTGACTGTAAATTGATACAGGCTTTAGCCCAGAAATTCCACTTTTAGGAACTTACCCAATAGAGATCTAACACAATTATACAAAGATAAATGCACAATGTTGCATATTTTTTTAACAGAAAAACCTGAGACAAATACACATACATCCACCGGATGGTTAAGTTAAATATAGTTAGCCCAAACAACATTAATAGTAGAGATGTTTTAAAAGAATGAATTCTATACTGAGTTTGAAATATATTGTTAAGTATATTTAACATGTTGTTAAATATAGTTATTTAACTAAGCATCTTGTTAAGTGAAAAACATAAGTTACACAACTGCACTTCCGATTTCTTCTAGTAGAAGTGTAGTAAAGTCAGTTAATTTTCATACTGAGTTATTTCCATTTAATCAGAAGCAGTTTGTCTTAACCTAACACTTAAAATGTTCCATCATAAGGCATTAAACCTTTCTAAATGTATCTTCTTTTATCTCCTCTACATACTCGATTTCCTAGGTATCAAAACTACTACCAATTTATGACTGTTGCTTCTCCACCTCCTAGATTTGCTTATGGCAATTTTTTTCCCCTGTACACAATGTCTTTCTACCTCCTTGACTTCTGCTAGTCTAAGAGGCTCAACAACTATCTACAAAGCACCCATGATTCCCTTAACTAAGTGGAATTACACCTACCTATGGTCACGAGGGATTATACCTGTGTTTCTATTCTAGAACTCATCACTCACCATTTTTTATTTTGTGATATAGTCCTTTCTAAAATCATAGAAAATCCATATTTGCAGCCTGAGAGATGATGGTACAGTGGATAAGGCAATAGACTTTCATGCATGAGATCCTGAGTTTGATCCCCACCATGACATATCAGAGTGATGCTCTCACCTGATCTTCCATTCTCTCTCTCTCTCTCTCTCCTTTTTCTCCCCCCCAACACTTCTCTCATCTTATCTCATATTAATAGTAAATTAATCTTTAAAGAAAGAAAATACACAGCTAGGATAGAAAGCATAATGGTTATGCAAAAAGACTCTCATGCCTAAGGCTTTTAAGTCCCAGGTTCAATTCCCCACACCACCCTAAGCCAAACCAAAGTTCTCTGGCAAAAAAAAAAAAAAAAAACCACTAAATTTATCATGCAGTCTCCATAGTCCTTGATATCAGCCTCAGTCACACTCAGCAAAAGTTTACTAAATTAAAATAATCTGATCAATATAGAAAGTCCTGTTGGGGTTAGGCTGTAGCTCACTGGGTTAAGCGCACATGGTGCGAAGCACAAGAAACAGTGTAAGGATCCTGGTTGGAGCCACTAGCTTCCCACCTGCAGAGTGGCCGCTTCACAAGCAGGTCTGAAGGTGTTTGTCTTTCTCTCCCCATCGCTGTCCTCACCTCCTCTCTCGATTTCCCTCTGTCCTATCCAACAACATCAGCAATAACAAGGGCAACAAAATGGGGGAATGGCCTCTAGGATCATAGCGCAGGCACAAAACCCCAGCGATAACCGAGCGGGGAAAAATCCTGTTAATATCAATTTATAACACTACATTTCTCAGACTTGTGAGCACAATAAAGAAACAAAACAAAGAAATGAAATTCGCGGGAGTGGGGTGGTAGTGCAACGGGTTAAGCGCAGGTGGCGCAAAGCACAAGGACAGGCATAAGGATCCCGGTTCCAGCCCCAGGCTCCCCACCTGCAGGGGAGTAGCTTCATAAGCGGTGAAGTGGATCTGCAGGTGTCTTTCTCTCCCCCTCTGTCTTCCCCTCCTCTCTCTCCATTTCTCTGTCCTATCCAACAATGATGATAACAATAACAATAATAGCAACTACAACAATAAAATAACAAGGGCAACAAAAGAGAATAAATAAATATTTTTTAAAAAGAAAAGAAATGGGAGTCGGGCTGTAGCGCAGTGGGTTAAGCGCAGGTGGCGCAAAGCACAAGGACCGGCATAAGGATCCCAGTTCGAACCCCGGCTCGTCGCTTCACAGGCGGTGAAGCAGGTCTGCAGGTGTATATCTTTCTCTCCTCCTTTCTGTCTTCCCCTCCTCTCTCCATTTCTCTCTGTCCTATCCAACAACGACAACAACAATAATAACTACAACAATAAAACAACAAGGGCAACAAAAGGGAATAAATAAATAAAATAAATATTTAAAAAAAAGAAAGAAATTCACCTCACCTACAACAGTTTTAAACAGAGACATGAGTGGGATAGACCACTGTCTAATATTATTCTCTCAACATAATACATCAGAAAAAAGGAGGAGTGGTCAACTAGTTTGGAGATCTAACATAGAGTCTTTCAAACTACTGACAGTTTTGTTCATACATTTCTCCAAGGGAATTCAAGTTGGTAAACATATCTTCACTAAGATCTCTATGAAATGAACAATTAAAATCTTTCTTTATATTTGCCATCAACAGAAACTTAAAAACAAAAAAGCCTCTCATTTAATTGTAGTTTAAGGCTGCAAAAAGAGCAAGAATAAATAAAATTCAATAGTCCAAAGATTTCCCTTTAGAAATATTTGTAGTCTCCTTCTTGCCAAATTACATTCACTGATAAACAGATTTCATTTTTACCATAAATATATGTAGTAAAATTAAGAAGTAAAAGTAATCAAAAGATTAGCAGATGGAAGCAAGTAGGAAGTAGTGTACACAGATAATCCAGAAATAGGAAGTGCCTGGATTTTTTTTAAAACTTGACTTTATATAATTTCTAGAAAGTATATTAACTAGACATATAATAGAAATATAGTTTGTACAAATAAAAATTATTAATCTCAAAAATTTCTTATAAAAATTTATTTCACTTTTCTGATATTAACATAGTATGACTAGCGTAGTTAAATTATTTCCAAAAGCATATGAAATTAAAAACAAGGAGTAAAAAGGATGACAGAGGACCTAGTAGGGGTTGTATTGTTATATGGAAAGCTGGGAAATGTAATGAAATGCATGTACAAACTATTGTATTTACTGTCAAATGTAAACATTAATTCCCCAATAAAGAAATTTTTAAAAAGAAATTAAAAGAGGGCAAAAAAAGGTCTGTTGCAATATACTGACTACAGTGTCTCAAATACATAAATTAACTTGTGGCTCAGTTTGCTGGATGATGTTCACATCATGACTAAAATAAATGCAAGCACTTAAAAATGAATTAGGAGATTGCCATGGGCTATGAAGTTATCTCCGTAAACTATCTGCTTATATCTAGCCTATATTAAAAGGAAGAGGTTTTTTAATCCCTCTAAAACTGAATTGAAATATGGTATATGGCTGGCACTGTGTACTCAGCCCCTCCCCCAGAATTCTGTACTTATGCCATAGACTAGGTCTATTCTGGATACTATCATATTTGTTCTTTCGAGAATGACATCAGATGTTAAACATACAGTACTTCCAGATGACATTCTAGTTTCAGTTAATTCAGATTAAGGGTACCTTATGGATCTCTATAGTGTTTCCAGATCGCACTAATCACCATGTTTTGATAATGATAAGATTAAGAGAGAGGACAAATGCTATTTGTTGTTTCTATACAGAAAGAGAAGGCACTAGTTTTCAT
The DNA here is from genome assembly GCF_950295315.1 of Erinaceus europaeus. Lineage (NCBI taxonomy): Eukaryota > Metazoa > Chordata > Mammalia > Eulipotyphla > Erinaceidae > Erinaceus > Erinaceus europaeus. The sequence goes on from NC_080179.1 coordinate 30,594,898, forward strand.
TCACTTTTTTTTCCATTTGTTACTCCTGTTTTCTGTTTTCATTTTTGTTTTTTCTATTGGAAAATTTTGGGGTTTACAGTGCAGTTGTTGGCACATGAGTACAATTTTTCATTTTGCCATGATAAGTGTCTACAAAACACTCTCACCTCTCACCACAACTTAGGTTCTTTTAAATCAGCATGTACCAGGACTTGAAAGCCTCCCCACCCCCAAACCCTCTCCCTGTCCTCATTCCTCAGAGTCCTTTGCTTTGGTGCAATAGAACAAACCAGTCCAAGTTTTACTGTTTCCCCTTTCTGTTTTTATTTTCTAAGTTCAATCCATTCAGTTCCTTTTTATAGTCAATGGAATAAATTGCCTATTTAAAAGCATGACCATACTATAAGAATGATTTTTTTTAAATGATGTATATATGTACCTATTTTTGTTAAGGAATTTATTGTTGGGAGTCAGGCGGTAGCATAGCAGGTTAAGCGCAAGGACTGGCTTTAGGATCCAGTTCTAGCCCCCAGGTCCCCACCTGCAGAGGAGTCACTTCACAAGCAGTGAAGTAGGTCTGCAGGTGTCTATCTTTCTCTCTCCCTCTCCATATTCCCCTTCTCTCCCCATTTCTCTCTGTCCTATCCAACATCAATGACAGCAATAACAACAATAATAACTACAACAATAAAACAAGGCAACAAAAGGGAATAAATTTAAAAAAAAAAAAAAAGAAAGAAAGAAAGAATAGAAAAAGAAATTTGTTGTTGCAGTTAAGAGATGGTCCAGTGGGTAGATTTTAGGACTTGAATGTCTCAGAAACTAAATTAGCTAAAACCTGGAAGCAACCCAGGTGCCCAACAACAGATGAGTGGCTGAGAAAGCTGTGGTATATATACACTATGGAATACTATGCAGCTATCAAGAACAATGAACCCACCTTCTCTGACCCATCTTGGACAGAACTAGAAGGAATTATGTTAAGTGAGCTAAGTCAGAAAGATAAAGATGAGTATGGGATGATCCCACTCATCAACAGAAGTTGAGGAAGAAGATCTGAAAGGGAAACTAAAAGCAGGACCTGACCAAACTGTAAGTAGGGCACCAAAGTAAAAACCCTGTGGTGAGGGGTAGACATGCAGCTTCCTGGGCCAGTGGGGGGTGGGAGTGGGTGGGAGGGATGGGTCACAGTCTTTTGGTGGTGGGAATGGTGTTTATGTACACTCCTAGTAAAATGTAGTCATATAAATCACTAGTTAATTAATATGAGAGGGGGAAAATTAATTGTATGTCTCAAGGTTTTTTAAAACACAGACTGAGTCTTTTAATATATAGGCTGTGTAATTGATATGCGGACTCTCTCAAAAGCCTAGACCAAGTAGATCAGAAGCAACCAATAGCACAGCTATATACAAGATACTGGGTACTGTACAGCAAACCCTAACAAAAGGACTTTTCAAAGTTAACCCAATTACCAAATAATGTGATGATAACATTAACTATCAATTGTCTTTTTGAACCGTAAGACAGCAGGAACCTCACATCTCCACTATAGAGCCTCTACTTCCCCCAGTCCTGGAACCCTTGGATAGGGCCCACTTTCCCATATGCCTCTCCCAATCCATATCAAATAATATTGCATCTGCCGATCACAACCTAATCAACACAATGATTGCCACCTCAACATGAACATGCTTCACTTCAGACTGTGTCCAGAGACTTCACGTGTGCAATGACAACCCTTCAGCTTCATTACTCAGGTGAGACCTTTCCTTTCATAGTATACTCTAATTCCATCTCAGGTGGTTCACTAACAAAGTCCCAAAACCTAGATATACACGTTTCTGTGAGAGAGAGCATATGTTCACACGTATCCATAAACTACTGCAAAATATATACCTGAAAGCAGAAGTACACTAGAGTTTGCAGTGAGTACCCCCCTAACACTTCCTCTCCACTATTCCAACCTTTGGGTCCATGATTGCTCAACAATTTGTTTGGGTTTGTATGTTAACTCTCTTTTCAGTCACCAGGTTCCAGATGTCATCAGGATGCTGGCCAGGCTTCCCTGGACTGAAGACCCCACCAATGTGTCCTGGAGCTCTGCTTCCCCAGAGACCCACCCTACTAGGGAAAGAGAGAGGCAGACTGGGAGTATGGACTGACCAGTCAACGCCCATGTTCAGTGGGGAAGCAATTACAGAAGCCAGACCTTCCACCTTCTACAACCCACAATGACCCTAGGTCCATGCTCCCAGAGGGATAGAGAGTGGGGAAGCTATCAGGGGAGGGGGTGGGATATGGAGATTGGCTGGTGGAAATTGTGTGGAGTTGTACCCCTCCTACCCTATGGTTTTGTTAATGTATCCTTTCTTAAATAAATAAATTAAAAAATAAAAAGAAAGAATAGAAAAAGAAATTTGTTGTTGCAGTTAAGAGACGGTCCAGTGGGTAGATTTTAGGACTTGAATGTCCCAGAAACTAAATTAGATACCTAGCACAGCACCTGCCAGAACAGTGCTCTGTTTCCCATTTTCTCTTTCATAATAAATAAATCTGTCTTTTTTAAAAGCTACCCATACCATGGAATTATGAGCTGATAGCTTACCACTATGGTTAATAGGTGATAAAATAAATGAGCAACCTTCTAGAATAGGAAAGCACTAATATGAAAGAATATGTGCACATCTAAGTTCATAGTAGTATTATTTATAATAGATAAAATGTGGAATTAACTTAAATGCTGATCAATAAGTGACTGGATAAAGAAGTTGTAGGATAATCAATGGATTACTACTCTGCCATTAAAAAGAGGAAACCATGTTTTGGGAAATAAAATAGATGTTACCTGAAGTGAATATGATAAATGAAAAAAAGTGAAAACAATTACTGGATGTTTTCAACCATATTTAGTTAAAAGTAAATAAACTTTTATTTATGAATAAATAAAGCAAATTGGAAAAAAAACTAACTCTTGAACTTGGTAAAAATATGGTGGCTTTAGTCTAAGCATCTAATGTATCAAATTTGTAAAGTGAATTAAAAATATAAGGCTATTTTGTTGAAGAAAAAAGAGCTGAATTTGATATTTTCACTAATATGTTTTCTAGAACTTAAATTTATATAAAAATTTTAGGAGGGTCCTCTCCTCTCCTCTCCCGGATCAACTAGGAATACCAAAGGAGACCACGCGGGACTGAAACAAGACAGGACTAGAATGACCACAGGAACCCAGTAAATCACCCGTGAGCTGGTGACAGAGAGGGGAGAGGGGCCTAAGGAGAGATTAAGTGACTGCTAACAGTTCAACAGTTTCTCAGCGGAGACACCACCTCCAGTCTGCTCCACCAACAAGGGGACAACTGAAGGGAGGAAAGGACTCCCCAGAGACTCACCAAGTGCAACTCTGAGTCTACATTGCTACTACTCTCAGAATCTGGAGCAGCAACAGGGAGGGACACCAGGGGACAGAGATCTAACCGGGAAACTCAGGAGAAGACCTATACCTCGGTGGCATAGCTGAGGGGCTGTCAAAGTCTCTTTGCATAACCACTGGATTATCTCTGCCACACCCTGCTTTATCTCTTGGTCAGGAGTCAGTGATTAAGCTAAGAAGCCTATTGATAGTTTAAAAGCCCTCAGGCTCCCATAGCCTACAGGGAAGAAAAACAAAGAGGCTTTTACACCACTGAGCTCCAACTCAGGGATTGAAAAAACTGTTAACTTCCACCACGGTAAAACCTTTAATTAAATTACTTAGACACAAGTCAATCCAGGCAATAGTGATCAATAATTTGAAAAGTACTGATAAAGGGAACTCATAACATAATATATAAAATGGTTAAAACAACAAGAAAAAATATTGGAGACTCGAACCAGGACAAGAGTCCAGCTAAAAGTCCTCCAGAGGGTAAAGCACAAAACAACGAGTTCAACATCCAAACATTAGCTAAGGAAATAATAACAGGAGTGAGTAAAGAATTTGAAAAAATTGTAATCAGAAATGCAGGAACAACAAATGAGAATATGGAAGAAAATTCTAATTATCTCATGGTTATTAGAGAGCTGAAAGCTGAAATCGCTGAGCTAAAAAGGCAACTAGCTGAACAAGCTAAAACAGTGTCAGAGCAGGGCAACAAAATAGATGAACTCCAGAAAACAGTAGAGGGCAGAGAGAATAGAATCTATGAGGCTGAAGACAGAATTAGCAAGATTGAGGATGAATTAGAGACAACTAAAAGAGAAGTAAGAGATCTCAAAAAGAGATTAAGAGATGCTGAAAACAACAACAGAGCCTTATGGGATGACTTCAAAAGAAACAATATACGCATTATTGGCTTACGAGAGGAAGAAAGAGAAGGAGAGGAAGAAAGCATTCTCCAGACCATAATAGCTGAAAATTTCTCTAGTCTAGACAACACCAAAGACATAAAGATTCAAGAAGCTCAGAGGGTCCCAAACAGAATTAACTCAGACCTAAAGACACCAAGACATGTCATACTTAGATTGGAAAGGAATAAGGATAAAGAAAGGATCCTCAAGGCTGCAAGAGAAAAACAAAGAGTCGCCTACAAAGGAAAACCCATAAGATTAGCAGCAGACTTCTCCATACAAACACTACAGGCCAGAAGAGAATGGCAAGTTATCTATCGAGTGCTCAATGAGAAAGGCTTTCAGCCAAGAATACTATATCCTGCTAGACTGTCATTCAGACTAGATGGAAGCATCAAAACCTTCACAGACAAGCAACAGTTGAAGGAAGCAACCATCACCAAGCCTGCCCTGAAAGAAGTTCTGAAAGGTCTCCTATAAACAACCAGACCACCACAAATAGGACATATATCAAAACACTCTAAAACTCTACAAGAATGGCGTTAAAATATCTTCAACCTTTGGTATCAATAAATGTCAATGGCCTGAACTCACCTATTAAAAGACACAGAGTAGGAAGATGGATCAGAAAACACAACCCAACAATATGTTGTCTACAGGAAACTCACCTAACTCAACAAGACAAACACAGACTTAAAGTGAAAGGATGGAAAACTATCATACAAGCCAATGGCCCACAAAAAAGGGCAGGAGCAGCTATTCTCATATCTGACATGATAGACTTTAAAATAGATAAGATTTAAAAAGATAGGAATGGACACTACTTAATGCTCAGAGGATCAGTCAATCAAGAGGACTTAACAATTATTAATATCTATGCACCCAATGAGAAACCATCTAAATACATCAAACTTCTACTGAAAGAACTACAGCAATATATTAACAGTAACACAATCATAGTAGGGGACTTCAACACCCCTCTCTCTCAACTTGACAGATCATCCAGGAAGAAAATCAGTAAAGACATAAGGGAGCTAAATGAAGAGATAGATAAACTAGAACTATTGGACATTTTCAGAGTCATTCATCCCAAGAAACTGGAATACACATTTTACTCAAATCCACATGGATCATTCTCAAGGATAGACCATATGTTAGGCCACAAAGACAGCATCAGCCAATTCAAGAGCACTGAAATCATCCCAAGCATCTTCTCAGACCACAGTGGAATTAAACTAACACTTAACAATCAACAAAAGATTAGTAACAGTCCCAAAATGTGGAAGCTCAACAGTACATTTCTTAACAACTTCTGGGTCAAAGAGGAAATCAAGGAAGAAATCAAAATGTTTTGAGAGTTCAATGAAAATGAAGACACAAGCTATCAAAATATTTGGGACACAGCTAAAGCAGTCCTAAGAGGGAAGTTCATAGCTATACAAGCACACATTGGGAAACAAGAAAAGGCACAAATAAACAGCCTGATTGCACATCTTAAAGACCTAGAAGAAGAACAACAAAGGAATGCTAAAGCAACCAGAAGGACAGAAATCACTAAAGTTAGGGCAGAAATAAATAACATTGAGAATAGGAAAACCATACAAAAGATCAATGAAAGTAAATGTTGGTTCTTTGAAAGAGTAAACAAAATCGACAAACCTTTAGCCAGACTCACAAAACAAAAAAGGGAGAAGACCCAAATAAATCGGATAGTAAATGAAAGAGGAGAAATCACAACAGACACTGCAGAAATTCAAAATATCATGCGAGGCTTCTATGAACAACTATATGCCACCAAGCTAGAGAACCTGGAAGAAATGAATGATTTCCTAGATACCTACCAACTTCCAAAACTAAGTAAAGAGGAAGTGGATAACATGAACAGGCCCATCACAGCTAATGAAATTGAAACAGTTATCAAAAATCTCCCCAAAAATAAAAGTCCTGGACCAGATGGTTTTACAAATGAATTCCACAAAACTTTCAAAGAAGAACGAATACCTCTACTTTTAAAAGTCTTCCAGAAGATTGAAGACACTGGAATACTCCCTGCCAGCTTCTATGAAGCCAACATCACCCTGATACCAAAAGCAGACAGGGACACAACCAAAAAAGAAAACTACAGACCAATATCTCTCATGAACATACATGCGAAAATATTGAACAAAATTCTAGCCAACCGGATAAAACAGTATATCAAAAAGATTGTTCATCATGACCAAGTGGGGTTTATCCCAGGCATGCAAGGTTGGTTTAATATACGTAAATCTATCAATGTGATCCACCACATCAACAAAAGCAAGACCAAAAACCACATGGTCATATCAATAGATGCAGAGAAAGCCTTTGACAAAATCCAACATCCCTTTATGATCAAAACACTACAAAAAATGGGAATAGATGGAAAATTCCTGAAGATAGTGGAGTCTATATATAGCAAACCTACAGCCAACATCATACTCAATGGTGAAAAACTGGAAGCATTTCCCCTCAGATCAGGTACTAGACAGGGCTGCCCACTATCACCATTACTATTCAACATAGTGTTGGAAGTTCTTGCCATAGCAATCAGGCAGGAGCAAGGAATTAAAGGCATACAGATTGGAAGAGAAGAAGTCAAACTCTCCTTATTTGCAGATGACATGATAGTATACATGGAAAAACCTAAGGAATCCAGCAAGAAGCTTTTGGAAATCATCAGGCTATAATACAGTAATGTGTCAGGCTATAAAATTAACATTCAAAAGTCAGTGGCATTCCTCTATGCAAACACTAAGTTAGAAGAAGCTGAAATCCAGAAATCAGTTCCTTTTTCTATAGCAACAAAAACAATAAAATATCTAGGAGTAAACCTAACCAAAGAAGTGAAAGACTTGTATACTGAAAATTATGAGTCACTACTCAAAGAAATTGAAAAAGACACAAAGAAGTGGAAAGATATTCCATGTTCATGGGTTGGAAGAATTAACATCATCAAAATGAATATATTACCCAGAGCCATCTACAAATTTAATGCTATCCCCATCAAGATCCCAAGCACATTTTTTAGGAGAATAGAACAAATGCTACAAATGTTTATCTGGAACCAGAAAAGACCTAGAATTGCCAAAACAATCTTGAGAAAAAAGAATAGAACTGGAGGCATCACACTCCCAGATCTCAAACTGTATTATAGGGCCATTGTTATCAAAACTGCTTGGTACTGGAACATGAACAGACACACTGACCAGTGGAATAGAATTGAGAGCCCAGAAATGAGGCCCCACACGTATGGACATCTAATCTTTGACAAAGGGGCCCAGACTATTACATGGGGAAAGCAGAGTCTCTTCAACAAATGGTGTTGGAAACAATGGGTTGAAACATGCAGAAGAATGAAACTGAATCACTGTATTTCACCAAATACAAAAGTAAATTCCAAGTGGATCAAGGACTTGGATGTTAGACCAGAAATTATCAGATACTTAGAGGAAAACATTGGCAGAACTCTTTTCCACATAAATTTTAAAGACATTTTCAATGAAACGAATCCAATTACAAGGAAGACTAAGGCAAGTATAAACCTATAGGACTACATCAAATTAAAAAGCTTCTTCACAGCAAAAGAAACCACTATAGAAACCAAGAGACCCCTCACAGAATGGGAGAAGATCTTTACATGCCATACATCAGATAAGAGTTTAATAACCAACATATATAAAGAGCTTGCCAGACTCAACAACAAGACAACAAATAACCCCATCCAAAAATGGGGGGAGGACTTGGACAGAATATTCACCACAGAAGAGATCCAAAAGGCCGAGAAACACATGAAAAAATGCTCCAAGTCTCTGATTGTCAGAGAAATGCAAATCAAGACAACAATGAGATATCACTTCACTCCTGTGAGAATATCATACATCAGAAAAGGTAACAGCAGCAAATGCTGGAGAGGGTGTGGGGTCAAAGGAACCCTCCTGCACTGCTGGTGGGAATGTCAATTGGTCCAACCTCTGTGGAGAACAGTCTGGAGAACTCTCAGAAGGCTAGAAATGGACCTACCCTATGACCCTGCAATTCCCCTGCTGGGGATAAGGAACCCAACACATCCATCCAAAAAGATCGTGTACACATATGTTCTTGGCAGCACAATTTGTAATAGCCAAAACCTGGTAGCAACCCAGGTGTCCAACAACAGATGAGTGGCTGAGCAAGTTGTGGTATATATACACAATGGAATACTACTCAGCTGTAAAAAATGGTGACTTCACTGTTTTCAGCCGATCTTGGATGGACCTTGAAAAAATCATGTTGAGTGAAATAAGTCAGAAACTGAAGGATGAATATGGGATGATCTCACTCTCAGGCCAAAGTTGAAAAACAAGATTAGAAAAGAAAACACAAGTCGAACCTGAAATGGAATTGGAGTATTGCACCAAAGTAAAAGACTCTGGGGTGGGTGGGTGGATGGGGAGAATACAGGTCCATGAAAGATGATGAATGACATAGTGGGGGTTGTATTGTTAAATGGGAATCTGGGGAATGTTATGCATGTACAAACTATTGTATTTACTGTTGAATGTAAAACATTAAAAAAAAAAAAAAAGAAATTTAGTGGTAAAAAAAAAATTTTAGGAGGTATCAATTCTGACCTTTAAAGTTCTGCATGTGTTTTTTAATACATTTCATTCTGATTCAGAGACTTAACAGCATTTTCATCTTTATTATTTAATTTGCCCATCATGTCAATCTTAAGAGATATGATATCATCCCTGATTTACTCAAATAGCAGCCCCAACTGTTAATCCAATCAATGACTACTGAGGATGAGATCAGACCTGGCAACCAAATGGAGAATCAATCCTTAAATGTAACTACTAGATTGTGACTTTTGGTATGTGCTGTGTAAATTTATATGTTGTTTCAGAATGTTACTATATGAGATGGTGGCTTTTCCAATCTAGTCTGAATCTAATGAAAATATTAGAAATAGTTCAAACACTACATCCCTTTAACAGATTGTTATTTGACATACCATACTACTAAAAGTTACAATGAAAAAAAAAAACAACTGGTATCTCTTTCCTTACATAAATAAATAGTTTCAACTAAACTTTACACATTGAAAACGGTGCTTTCAAGGAGAGGGAAGAGCTAGGTGGAAACATTTGAGCGAATGTGTGTCTCCATTATCTCTTCCTTGGCTTTGGCAACCTTGAAGGCTCATGATGACACAGGGATGCCATTACACTGAAACAACCAGGAATGCTCAGCCAACATACAGAGGACAGCTGCATGGAGAGCATTCCGGACCAGTAGTAGGTTTTGTTTGAACAAGAAATAAACTTTGGTGGCTTTAAGTACTGAAATTTTGTTTAGGATAGCAGCCACAGATTTTCTGATCAATTAAAAAGCTAAGTATATTGATCTGACAGCTTTAAAATAAATGTCCCAGTGGTTCCTACTGGGTTATGTGGTGATATTACTCTAGGCATGCTGTTTTCTCCCTCAGCATCCTCAAAGTCAGTGCATAGGATGTGACCAAGTATTAGAGTTACTGAATAATAAATTTGTAGGACAAGTGGTTCAAAATGTCTTTTAAATTACTATTTCAGGGGTCAGATGGTGACAAGCACAGTTGAGAGCAAGGACCCTAGTACAAGTCCCCAGTTCCCACCTGTGAGTGGGAAGCTTTATGAGTGGTGAAGCAGTGCTGCAGGTGTCTTTCTTTCTCCATCTCTAGCACCCCTTACCTCTCAATTCCTCTCTGTCTTATCAAATAAAATAAATATTAAAATACTTTTTCAATGAGGTATTAGGTCATTTACTTTCTGAAAGGTCAGAAAAAAATCTAACCTGCCAATCACATCTCACCACTGGTTATTACATCTTTTTTCAAGTTGATGACATGTGTCAATAAAGCAACTCAAAGTTTGCTGACTACATAGATTGTTGCTAAATACAAGATTTGTACATATGAATATTTGCATAGAGAGACATATATATGTATATTTACATATTTAAATCATGGTGAATACTTTAACTTTACTTTCAAATGGGAGTGCTATAGAAAAAAAAGGCTATTCCACAGATAATAACCTCTATGCTAACAGTGACCATACCATGCCTTTGTATTTTTTTAGCTCTGTATTCTTGAAGTCTTTAATGCCAGGTACACAAGGGGAGACTAAACATTTATTAATTGAATAAACTAATGCAAATAATGCAGGTAATTGTGTCCAATCAGACAGTGGAAGTTCAGTGTGGCTATCAGCAGGTGGCTGCCACCTTTATAAAGAACTGTAGGAAGTGAGACATCCTCTGAATCCAACATGAGGATGGATATATGTTGGTGGAAAACTGAGATAATTCCATATGGGTGGTAGGATAAGTGTCAGATTTAGATCTGGGTAGACATTTCTTCTAATCAATTCACTACCTTGAGGAAATAAGTTTTAACTCTTTGGAGATATGATTTTTCTCATTTAAGAAAGAATTGGTAATCTTCCCCACTTGCAGGAGGGGTTGCTTCACAAGTGGTGAAACTAGTTTGCTGGTATCTTTCTATCTCCTTTTACCCTCTCAATTTCTCTCTGTCCTATTGAATAAAATGGAAAAAGGAAAAAAAAAAAAAAAAAAAAAAAGGAAAAAATGGCCACAGGGAGTTGTGACTTTGTAATGCTAATATCAAGCCCCAGCCATAACCCTGGAGAAAAAAAGAAAGGAAAAAAAAAAAAAAGTAAGAAGAAAAACTGGGAGTTGGGCGATAGCACAGCAGATTAAGTGCACATGGCGCAAAGCGCAAGGGCCTGGCTTAAGAATCCCGGTTCCAGCCCCTGGCTCCCCACCTGTAGGGGACTCACTTCACAAGCGGTGAAGCAGGTCTGCAGGTGTCTATCTTTCTCTCCCCCTCTCTGTCTTCCCCTCTTCTCTCCATTTTTCTCTGTCCTATCCAACAACAACATCAACAATAATAACTACAGCAATAAAACAAGGGCAAAAAAAGGGAATAAACAGTAAAAAATAAAAATGATTTTAAAAATTATAGATAGAAATAATTTTAAAAATTAAAGATAGAAATTTTAATTTCTATCTTTTTTTGCATTGAATAAGAGAAGACAAGATAAATGGCCCCAAATTCTACTACCTATTAGAATAACCTAGCAATCTTTTTTTGTTGTTGTTATTTTATTCAGAGGCTAATGATTTACAGTACAGTTGTTGGCACATGGCTAATATTTCTCATTTACCAAGGTAAGTGTCTACAAAACACTCTCACCCCAAAATTAGGTCCATCATCATGTTACAGGACCTGAAAGCTCTCCTACTCCTGCCCTTCTTCATGTGCCCCTCCCCCAGAGTTCTTTGTTTTGGTGTGTTACAACTAGAAATCCTTATAAAAGCACTGATTATGATTTTCACCACTAGATATTCACATTTTTTTGGAATGGAGTGTGAATATGAGCAACAGAATTTTTTATAACTTCTTTGGTGATTCCAGTGCGAAGTCAATGACCCAAAGGCTATCAGATGTTGCTGCTGTCCCCTTCCCTTTAACTGGTTATACTTTAGTGTCAAGAAGAGGAAAGAGGTAGTTCATGTAAACATGTGTCTGCCTATCTACAAACCCAAAAGGCATCCCTACTTTCAACAAATTAATATGCTTATAATACGTATTTGTGTCACAAAGCAAAACTTGGACTAGGTGGGGTATACTACACCAAAGCAAAGGACTCCAGGGGCGGAGGCAATGGGAGAGGATAAATACAATCTTATGGTTCTATTATATAATGATGAAAAAAGGGCTTACATTGTGGTTAAGAGCATTCTGCCAAAAACTGTCACAGGGGGGTGAAAGATTGTACCCGTGTGCCCTGTAAACTATTACACCCCTCCCCATAAAAATGTTTTTAAAAGTTAATCAGAGGGGGTCGGGCGGTGGCGCAGTGGGTTAAGCGCATGTGACGCAAAGCGCAGGGACCAGCGTAAGGATCCCGGTTCGAGCCCCCGGTTCCCCACCTGCAGGGGAGTCGCTTCACAGGCAGTGAAGCAGGTCTGCAGGTGTCTATCTTTCTCTCCCCTTCTCTGTCTTCCCCTCCTCTCTCCATTTCTCTCTGTCCTATCCGACAACGAATTGCGTCAACAAGGGCAATAATAACTACAACGAAGCTACAACAAGGGCAACAAAAGGGGGGGGGGGAAATAGCCTCCAGGAGCGGTGGATTCATGGTGCAGGCACCGAGCCCAGCAATAACCCTGGAGGAGGAAAAAAAAAAAAAAAAAAAGTTAATCAGAGGGGAGTCCGGTGGTAGTGCAGTGGGTTAAGTGCACGTGGCGCAAAGCGCAAGGACCTGTGAAAGGATCCGGGTTGAGCCCCCGCTTCCCCACCCGCAGGGGAGTAGCTTCACAGGTGGTGAAGCAGGTCTGCAGGTGTTTGTCTTTCTCTCCGCTCTGTCTTCCCCTCCTCTCTCCATTTCTCTCTGTCCTATCCAACAAGGATGACATCAATAATAACTACAACAATAAAACAAGGGCAACAAAAGGAAAAAATAAATAAATTTAATTTAATTTAAAAAATTTTTAAAGTTAATCAGGAAAAAAAAGTGTATTTGTGTATGCCATACAAAATGACTTTTTTTTTTTCACCAGAGCACTGTTCAGCTCTGGCTTATGGTGGTTTGGGGAATTATTGAACCTGGGGTTTTGGAGCCTCAGGCATGAGAGCTGCTTTACATAACCATTATGCCATCTACCCTCCACCCCAAAATGTCTTTTAAAAGATGGTTTTGGGGGAAGTAGGGGCTCTATAGTGAAGATGTGAGGTTCCTGCTGTCTTAGGGTTCAAAAAGACAATCGATAGTTAATATTATCTTGGATAGGGCCCACTTTCCCGTATGCATCTCCCAATCCAAACCAAATAGTATTGCATCCGCCGATCACAACCTAACCAAAGCAACGATTGCCACCTCAACATGCTTCACCTCAGACTGTATCCAGAGACTTAACGTGTGGAATGACAACCCTTCAACTTCATTACTCGGGTGAGACCTTTCCTTTTATAGTACACTCTAATTTCATCTCAGGTAGTTCACTTTCTAACATAGTCCCATAATCTAGATATACACCAGTTTCTGTGAGAGAGAGCTTATGTGCACACGTATCCATAAACTACTGCAAAATATATACCTGAAAGCAGAAGTACACTAGAGTTTGCAGTGAGTACCTCCCTAACACTTCCTCTCCACTATTCCAAGCTTGGGATCCATGATTGCTCAACAAATTGTTTGGCTTCATATGTTAACTCTCTTTTCAATCACCAGGTTCCAGATGCCACCAGGATGCTGGCTGGGCTTCCCTGGACTGAAGACCCCACCAATGTGTCCTGGAGCTCAGCTTCCCCAGAGACACACCTTACTAGGGAAAGAGAGAGGCAGACTGGGAGTATGGACCGACCAGTCAACGCCCATGTTCAGCGGGGAAGCAATTACAGAAGCCAGACCTTCTACCTTCTGCAACCCTCAATGACCCTGGGTCCATGCTCCCAGAGGGATAGAGAATGGGAAAGCTACCATGGGAGGGGGTGGATTATGGGGATTGGGTGGTGGGAATTGTGTGGAGTTGTACCCCTCCTACCTTATGTTTTTGTTCATTAATCCTTTCTTAAATAAAAAATTTTTTTAAAAAAAAGATGGTTTTGGGAGTCAGGTGGTAGCACAGTGGGTTAAGCTCAGGTGGCACAAAGCTCAAGGACTGATGGAAGGATCCCGGTTCAAGCCCCCCAGCTCCCCACCTGCAGGGGAGTTGCTTCACAGGTGGGTCTACAGGTGTCTTGCTTTCCTACTCTCTGTCTTCCCATCCTCTCTCCATTTCTCTCTGTCCTATCCAACAGCAACGACAGCAATAACAACAGTAATAACTACAACAACAATTTAAAAAGAGGGCAACAAAAGGGAAAATAAATAAATAATTTTTTTAAAGATGGTCTTAAGGGAGTCGGGCGGTAGTGCAACGGGTTAAGAGCATTTGGCGCAAAGCACAACGACCCGCAAAAGGATCCCATTCGAGCCTCCAGCTCCCCACCTGCAGGGGAGTCGCTTCACAATCAGTGAAGCAGGTCTATAGGTGTCTATCTTTCTCTCCCCCTCTTTGCCTTCCCCTCCTCTCTCCATTTCTCTCTGTCCTATCCAACAACAACAACATCAATAATAACTGTAAGAATAAAACAATAAGGCAAAAAAAGGGAATAAATAATAAATATTAAAAAATAAATCAAAAAAGGGTCTTAAATAAAATATAGCAATCTCAAAAATACTTAAAGATTTTTTATCTTTTTTTAAATATTTATTTATTTGTGAAAGAGAGAGAAAAAGAGCATCACCTTGGCACATGGAATATCAGGGATCAAACAAAATTTCATACTTGCAAGCCTAAAGCTCTAGGCACTGCACCACCTCCCAAGACACAACTTAAAGATTTTTTAAACTGAAAGTCATATCAAGAAGAACACTATAAAAAATCATCTCACAACCCCATGGGCATGTAAAATGAAAACAAACTAAAAAGCTTCTACACATTGTAAACAAACTACATAAGGATAAACGGGCAAAACAATTGAGAGGAGATATTTGCATATTACACATAAAACAAGCAATTGCTATTAAACATCTATAAGGAAATCATACAACTTGGGGCTGAATCCTGTACAGGACACATGTTACAATGTACAAGGACCCAAGTTTAAGCCTCCAGTCCCCCTCAAGCTTTGGTCAAGCAGTGAAGCAGTACTGTAGGGATATAGATATGGAGACAGAAATTAATAAATAAAAATAAATATTAAAATTAAACAACACAACTCAAAAGGAAAAAAAGAAAGAAAGAAAAAGTGGGCAAAAGAATTGAGTAGACAGTTTTCTAAAGAAGAGATTTATATGGTCCACAAACATATGAAGAAATGCTCCACTTTAATGATTATTAGAGAAATGCAAACCAAAACTACATTGAGACTCCACTTCATACCTGTGAGAATGGCCTAGATGAACAAAATAGGAAGTGACTGGTGTTATGGAGAAAAAAGAACTCTGCTACACTGTTGATGGGAATGCAAACTGGTGTAGTCCCTTTGGAAAACTGTAGAGAGTACTTAAATAAAAATAGAAATGCCTTATGGTCCAGCAATACCATTCATAGGCATTTATCCAGAAGACATGTGAGCATTAATTCAAAGAGATATGTCACCCCTAGGTTAATAGCTGCATTATTATATAGTGATAGCCAAAAGTAGAAGCAATCTAAATGCCCATTGACATATGACTGGCTAAAGAAGTCAGCAAAATATTAATCCCCCAATAAAAAAAATAATAAAATAAAGTCATGGGATATAGATACTCCATGGACAGGCTGGGTGGTGGCACACCTGGTTAAGCACAAATATTACAGTGCACAAGGAGCCTGGTTCGAGTCCCTAGTCCCTACCTACAGGGGGAAAGCTCCAAGTTTGGTGAAGCAGTGTTGCAGGTGTCTCTCTGCCTCTCTCTCTTTCTATAACCACCTTCCCTCTCAATTTCTGGCTGTCTATTCAATAAATAAAGATTTGGGAGTGGGAGGTAGAGCAGCAGGTTAAGTGCACATTACACAAAGCGCAAGGACCGGCATAAGGATCCCAGTTCCAGCCCCTGGCTCCCCACCTGCAGGGGAGTCACTTCACAGGTAGTGAAGCAGGTCTGCAGGTGTCTATCTTTCTTTCTCCCTCTCTCTTCCCTTCCTCTCTCCATTTCTCTCAGTCCTATCCAACAACAACGGCATCAATAACAACAACAATAATAACTACAACAATAAAACAACAAGGGCAACAAAAGGGAAAATACATTTTAAAAATAATAAAATGAAATAAATAAAGATTTAAGGGAAGTCGGGCGGTAGCACAGCAGGTTAAGCGCAAATGGCACAAAGCGCAAGGGCCTAGCTTAAGGATCCCGGTTACAGCCTCTGGCTCCCCACCTGCAGGGGAGCTTCGCAGGTGGTGAGACAAGTCTGCAGGTGTCTTTCTTTCTCTCCTCTCTATCTTCCCTTCCTCCCTCCATTTCTCTCTTTCCTATCCAACAACAATTACAACAATAATAACTACAGCAATAAAACTACAAGGGCAACAAAAGGGAATAAATAAATATTAAAAAAAAAAAGAAAAAGAAAAGACAACTGTCAGATTATTTCCTTTTTTATTTCTTTTCTTTCTTTATTTTTTATTTTTATGTTTTTAATTTCTTTATTGGGGAATTAATGTTTTACATTCAACAGTAAATACAATAGTTTGTAGATGCAAAACATTTCTCAGTTTTCCACATAACAATACAACCCCCACTAGGTCCCCTGTTATCCTTTTTGGACCTGTACTCTTCCCTGCCCCCCTCAAAGCACCCCAGAGTCTTTCACTTTGGTGCAATACACCAGCTCCAGTTCAGGTTCTACTTGTGTTTTCTCTTCTGATCTTGTTTTTCAACTTCTGCCAGATAGTGAGAGATCATCCCATATTCATCCTTCGGTTTCTGACTTATTTCACTTAACATGATTTCTTTAAGCTCCATCCAAGATGGGCTAAAAACGGTGAAATCACCATTTTTAATAGCTGAGTAGTACTCCATTATATATATATACCACAACTTGCTCAGCCACTCATCTGTTGTTGGACACCTGGGTTGCTTCCAGGTTTGGGCTATTACAAATTGTGCTGCTAAGAACATATGTGTACACAGATCTTTTTGAATGGGTGTGTTGGGTTCCTTAGGATATATCCCCAGGAGAGGAATTGTAGGATCATAGGGTAGGTCCATTTCTAGCCTTCGGAGAGTTCTCCAGACTGCTCTCCACAGAGGTTGGACCAATTTACATTCCCACCAACAGTGAAGGAGGGTTCCTTTGGCCCTACAACCTTTCAAGCATTTGTTGCTGCTAGATTATTTCATTTATATGTGGAATCTAGAGAACTAAAATGCAAAAACTTAAAAAAAAAAACTCCACAAGTAAGCAAACTACCTCTAAGGCTTTGTGAGAATTATTGTGGTGCTTATCACTGGAAGAGGAGAGGCAGAGAACTTTGGTAGCAGGTATGATGTGGAACTACATCCTGTAATCTTACAATCTTAATCACTATTAATCAGAAATAAAAAATGGCTTGACCAAAAAAAAAAAAAAGAAAGAAAAAGAAAAGAATAATCTCACAGTCTTTATGGCCAAATATCCTCTATATCATATAGTCAAGCAGGCTATTAAATGACATACTCTATTTTGCTAACAAATAAATATATTCTCCCATTCTAGGAAAGAAATAATAAAATTCAGAAGTATATAAGGAAACTTGGGACTTTCTAGGCTAATCAAATTAACAGTGTAATTAGCTAAAAGGGAAAAAATGTTGTTTTTATAAGGTCATTTGGTTGGTTAAGAGCACACTAGTAAATGTAGTAAGATTTTAGTGTCTGTGCAAATGAGAAAGCCAAATTGAAAAGGATCAAAGAAAGCATTGAAAGATGGGTTTTAAGTACAAAAGAAAACAGGGATGAGTGGAAAGCCTTACAGAACTAAGGATGTTAGGGCTAAAAAAAGAAAAGAGAAGTATCAAATAAGTGACAAAAATATTAAGTCATATTTTCACAACTTCAAAAATGGCCAACATAATAAGGTGAATATTAAGAAATGCATTGGGAAAGCCCAAAATTTAAAGACTGAGATGTTCAATAAAATGACATGTTGTATCTGATAATGTCCAGAAAATTTTACAACTGCTTTTGGGGAAAGCATAAAATTTTGACCTGAAATAAACAAACTGATGAATTTTTATAAAGAGTCAGGTTCAAAGTGGTAGCATGAGAAAGAGGAGGAAAAAAGAATATGTTAAAAAAAAGTTGTTGGCAAGAGAGTCAACAAGGGCAAAATGAGTGTCAGTGAGACAGCAGAGTTGAAGGAGGAAAGAACAAATTTGTTGAGGAGGAAGTCATTATGTTTCTTTGACTTTCTCCACAGGAACAAAGCAGAATGTAAACATAAATTAAGAGAGCAAACCCCAAAGGTGAATGAGTTCTAATAATTACTTAGAAGATAATTGTTAAAAAGAAATAGTAAATTAAGACAAAGGTAGAAAAAAGAGAAATTTTATTTAACAAAATATAAAGCATTCAATGATAAGCAAACTGTGAAAGCATAAATTCTGATGGTAGCTGTGTTTTCTCAAAGGTAGATGCTGAATAGTAAATATTGCTATTATTTGATAAAATTATACCCAAGATTATAAATGTTTAATTCAAAGACACATCAGGTTATAAAAGTACTAGTTATCTTTGAAATATTGTAATTAGGAATAATTATTTGGCCTTTATTAAATTCCCAGTTGAGCAAAGCATTCAAAATAATGTAAATCTATATAATAAATGAAAAGTTTTTATAAATGTCATCATTAGTTGCAAATCACCTAAACTGAGTCTATATAACATGCATGTATTCTACAGTCATTGAAATATAAGGATATTAGACCTAATATATGTTTACTGTTTATGATCTATATGACAGCTTAATACAGATACAAAGATCAAACTTAAAAAAGCTATAATTTAACAAGTCTTAACTGTCTATAATACATAGGGAAAGAAATGATTTTGCTCACTCATACTTTATATACAATCACAGAAGATATCTCCTAGTGCAGAGGGAGAAAAATACAGTCTGAAAAAGAGTCATCTTTTGTTGATAGAAGATGGCAAATGTTTGAATTCTCACTGGTGTGCATATAGCTATTCAAAGGGGATACTTAAAATAGACACACAATTCAAGCACATACATCTGAAACAGTAATACTTCTATCAAATTTTTTTAAAGCAACCTTACTTGTGCCTACAAATGGCAGCCCAGTAGGCAATGACATCAGGCCTAGAAATGATGTGATTTGTATAGTATGCAGTGAAATGCAGTGTTCTACTTGTTTGCAATGGTTTTATTTTCAACTAGTTTTTATCACACTTGGCATGAACAAGGGAACATGTGCTTTGCTAAATTTGAACTTTTAAGATAAAACTGAATTAACTGAGAACCAAAAAATTGCTTCTGAGTTATCCTAAGATTGAAAAATTCCCTTTCATACCAGCAAATGACAAAGTAAAGACAAATCCATCTTAAAAGTTGAAATGTAGGGGGCCGGGCAGTAGTGCCACAGGTTAAGCACGCATGGCGTGAAGCGCAAGGACTGGCATGAGGACCCCAGTTCCAGCCTCTTGCCCCCCAAGCTCCCCACCCCCAGCGGGGGGAGGGGTGGCACTTCACAAGTGATGAAGCAGGTCTGCAGGTATCTATGTCGTCCCCTCCTTTCTCAATTTCTTCCTGTCCAACAACAACAAGGGCAATAAAATGGGAAAAATGGCCTCCAGGAGCAATGGATTCGTGGTGCAGGCACCAAGCCCCAGCAATCATCCTGGAGGCAAAAAAAAAAAAAAAAAAGTTGAAATGTGAGCTAGGAAGATCCTACGGTATCAGAATAATATTTTGACTTTTTTTTTTCTCTTTTAGGAACTTGAAATAAGACTGTAATGAAGACTTTTTCGCCATAAAGAACACTTTTGTTAATGTGAACTAAAGCAAAAACTTAATGAAAAGTATTATAAACACTAAGCATAATATAAACAAGATTTGCCTTTTTCCAAGTAGAAATTTCATTTTATATGTCATTTCTTAAAAACCTATTATAATTATTATATATGTGTGTATGTATACAGACATATATGCACATACATATACATGTATCTAAATATAACCCTAGCTGCAAAACTTAAAGTTAAAATTATATTCTTGCTTTTTTTTTTGCAGTACTGGAACAAATTAAAAACAATGGCTAAGCTGATCACCGGCATATCCTAGAGATGCTGTCCCCTCCGAAATCCCTACTGTCACTGCACAAAAGGTATGTCAACACACCGAAGTATTAATTCTATGTAAATAAAATGAGTGCTGACAGCATTTTTTAAAAGTTGAAATCCAAAATAATTTTAATATAAAATTCAAGTTAAAAACCATAGGATATGTTTATAAAGAATATAGTGATAAGTTACAGGTCAAACAACCTGAATCAGCTTGTGGTACAATCTTCATTGCATTAATAATGTCACAGTTAGTATGTTTATTAAATTAAATATTATCAGCAAGGGTCTTCTAAATGCCATGTTCCTAATACTAGATCACATATTTAGTTCAGAGTTAGCATAGCAAGAGGGGAAGCTATCACTAGAAAGTCTAGTAAGCTATTTTTTTTTCATAGCTTTAATGGAACTATTCAAATCAAATTTTTCACGCCATGCCTTGAACACCACTGCAAACCATACTGTGGGTGTAAAATACATGCAAGGCAGATATAATCAGCTCAGATGAGACCAGTGGCTTGTACACCATCAAGTTTAGTATATTGTGAAAGCAGTGGGGTTTTCTCTCAAACGAATGTTTTTAAATATGTTGCAACCTAACTCACAAACTAAAGACTGTACTCACAGAAGACACACATCACTAAGGCACAAATGTGAAAGCAACTGAATTAATCAAAATACAATGCAATGCCTATAATTTTGCCTAATGCCTTTCTACCTTCCCTAAAAGTCTTTTATTTTGTTCTGGTGGAAAAAAAAAAAAGATTGTTCAAAAGTGTATCTTGCCTTTGTAGTCATCTAAGATTAGCTTCTGTTAGTCATATAGGTTAGACTTGCTTTAAAAATCTTAGCTACCTTTTAAAGGAATGGTTCTGCTGATTTTGTTATCTAAAAATAATGATTATTGCTTTCTTTTGAGGCTCTAGATTGATTTGTTATCACACAGGATAACAAAGGTTATAACCCAAGGTTAGAATGCATACATGATAAAACTAATACACATTTTCACAGGCATGTCTGCAGGTGTCTATCTTTCTCTGCCCCTGTCTTCCCCTCCTCTCTCCATTTCTCTCTGTCCTATCTAACAACGACAACATCAATAACAGCAATTAAAAAAAGGGGGGGGCAACAAAAGGGAAAATAAATAAATATTTTAAAAATAGTTTTAAAAAACTAATACACATTTTAAAATAGTTTTTAGGAAGTCGGGCGGTAACGCAGCGGGTTAAGCGCAAGTGGCGCAAAGCCCAAGGACTGGAGTAAGGATCCTGGTTCCAGCCCCCGGCTCCCCACCTGCAGGGGAATTGCTTCACAGGCAGTGAAGCAGGTCTGCAGGTGTCTTTCTCTCCCCTTTTCTGTCTTCCCCTCCTCTCTGGATTTCTCTGTCCTATCCAACAATAATAACTACAACAATAAAACAACAAGGGCAAAAAAAGAAAATAAATAAACATTAAAAAATAGTTTTTAAAGCTACGCCAAAGGACAGGCTGAATACTATATTTAAAAAAAAAATACTTACAAACACATATTGCCCAAATACCATTAGCTAAAACTTAAAATTCTCCAGGAAAATCAGTGACCTCTCCTCAGCAAGGCTTCGTTCTAGCCTGCAACCTGAACAAGAAGTATTGTATCTTTTAGAAAGCTTTCCTGAGAAAGAGATACTTAGTAGCACAATACAGGTGAAACCCAAAGATTTTTAGCCGTGGGAATCATATTTTTTTTAAAGTAGCTGCAGGTGGTGAGAGGGTTTAGAAAGCCCTAAAAATCCTAAATTAGTCTATGTTAAGAACTTGAGTGATATTAAAGTCAGTCTCAGAGATTGAAAAACTATCATATTTTGGGGAAATTGTTTAATGTCTTAGGCATAAAAAATGGTTTTCTGTGACTTTCAAGATGCGGAAAGGGTGTTGAATGGTCGAGCCCATCTACCGTGTGGCCCAGGCCTGAACCCAAGTCTGGGCTCTCGTCCTGGCCCCCTGGCCCTGATGCCCAGACTGGCCCCAAGGCCGCAATCACCAGGCCCTGGCCACGCACCCTCCTGCCCCAAGGCAATGGAGCACCCTGCCCAGACTGGCGGCGCCCTGGGGACCAGGCTCCGAGCAGCACCACCCCTGCCCAGCTCCAGCAGACCCCAAAGCGGCTGGTCTGGGATCAGAGCAGCCCTAGGCCCGGCCCAGCTTCGACCTGGGCAGCGACAACTAGACCGAATCTGCAACTAGGCGCTTGCAGCCGCAGCCCCAAATGGCAGCGCGCTCTGAGCTCCCTCCAGTCCACACTGCGCGGGGGTGGCCGGCACCGAGACTCAGAACATCTCAGGCCCAGCGGCGGCGGCGCTCAGCCCCAGGCGGGAGGTGGTGAGCTAAGATGGCGCGGGTGAGAGTGGTGGGAAGGCAGGAGCCAGAATAAAGTGCCAGCAATTTGTTTAAATTGCCCTCTTTTTCCTTTTCCTTTTCGCAAGTAGACTGTTGAAAATACACTTCTGACAACTAGGGGTGGGAGAAAGGCTACATCTTCCTGGGACATTTGGCCACCTTCTTCGTCCTTACCCAGAGCCAGGGACATTTAGAGGGGAAGATAGGTTGGAGGGGAGGGGAAGCCTGAAGTCTAGCCCTAGAGGCGAACGTTGGTTCCCAGAGACGCTCCCAAATCCAAACTCTTCATTTCCAAGGACGAGCAGCAACGTCTCAGACACAGACAGTGTCACTTCACTAGACGCCCAAGACTTGGAAGCAAGGAGAAATGATTATGCTTGCAATGGACAGGAAAACACACTGCTGCCTTCGAGAGGCGCGCGGAGCTGCAAATTTACCTCACGCTGACTCAGTCCACACAGCAGATGGTGGCAGAACTGCAAGGGAACGACCTCCCGGGTTTTTGAACGTACTTCCTAATAGCAGTAAAGTGCGTCTTTTCAGTACAGGGCACTACGTTCCTGTGAAATCTATCTTCGGCGTCTCCACGCTTCCTCTCCGCACATGACATGACTCCTAAGAGCGTGGCGACTGACCCGAGGGCAGCGGGCGGGACAGAGCAAGTTCCCGCCGCCAGGCCTGGCTCCCCCACCCTCGCGCCCCTAGCTAGGGCATGTGCGCTCCGGGCTCCCCACCCCCACACACACCCACACCCACACACCCCCCACACACCCGCAGCTGCGGGGCCTCAGGAGCTTGGACCCATGGGTGATTCAAGAGCGCATTGTGTGGCTTCACTCGCTATACAGGCTTCGTGGTTTTGTGCTTTTCGTCCTCTTGTTTAGCTCTTAGGTGTGGGAAAGGAGAGAGAAACACAAAGGATATCAGTCATCACTTTTCTATGTGGCAGACAAAATTCAGCAGAACGCCGTCTAGTGGTGAAATTGTCCAGGGAAGGCAAATCGGTTTTGTCCCCCTTCTAATTTTCATTTCAATTGCAACTTTCACGGCCCTTTGCATCTGTCAAAGTGCAAAAAGGGGGTACAAGTGATGGTAGAGGTAGCCTCTGAATCTGAGGCTCGCCTAAACTAAGCAAGAAAGTTGAACTATTTTTTCTCCTCTCCCCTGGATCTCTCTCTATCTCTCTCCGTGTCTCTCTCTCTCTCCAAAAGTACAAATATTGCTTTCCCAGGAGGTAAAAGCGGAATCTTGTGCATTCCTTTACGAAAACGTAGCGGCCAGCCCCAGTAGGAATATCCACATTTCTGCATTTGTTCTTAAGGTATGAGGATATGACTTGGAGAGGATTGGCACTGGGCTCCACGTGGTGGACTGATTGGTCGCCCACCCCCATACTTCTCAAAGCAAGTGTTCTAATTCAGTGCTTAAAAGCCTACCTTTCCCGAGTTTGTTCCACAGCTCCTTCCCCCACCTCAGCCCCACCCAATTCCGCCCGAAATCATCAACTCAAGAAGTTCACTGCTCTCAAGAAATGTAGGCCATTCTGTGTTTACATTTACAGATTCGCCACTCGCCTCCAAGGCCTTGTATTTAGAGACCGGAATTTTCTACATCTGCCTAAAGCTGGGGACAACAGCCTATTTTTACAAGCGTTTAAATTACTTCCTACTCTTACCCAAAGCCCCCCCGCCTTAGTTTCTTAAATTTAAAGAAAGTCTTAATTCCTTATTGAAAACGTTTTCCCTTGCTCGCATTATTTCCAACTTCAGTGAAAACCAAGAATCCATATGATGAGGGCGTGTATACATTGGGGGGGGGGGAGTGTAATAAAGTGACTTGACTCAGAATAAAATATTCTAAGTCAGAAAAAAAAAAAGTAATTACTGGTAGTACTATAAAGCAAATTTAAGGGGGGAATGGGACATGGCTCCCATGAAATAGATCACCCTATATTGGAGTGAGAACCTGCTATTTACTCTTCCTTAACCCTTAAAAGCAATCACCTATAATCATCATTTTCAAAACTGTAA
Source organism: Erinaceus europaeus (assembly GCF_950295315.1). Taxonomy (NCBI): domain Eukaryota; kingdom Metazoa; phylum Chordata; class Mammalia; order Eulipotyphla; family Erinaceidae; genus Erinaceus; species Erinaceus europaeus. The sequence goes on from NC_080179.1 coordinate 30,619,489, forward strand.
ACTGCTTTCAAACATCATAGTGTTTTACCAGATTTATTTTTGTTATACACAGACAATACAAACGAGCAAAAAACAAAACGTTTCTCAATGAAGTGTGTACTTATATAAATTATTCAGTTCACAGACAAAACGAAACAAATATAAAAATCACAACATTAGATTTACAGAAGAGGCAAAATATACACACGTTTAGACCCTGAATTCCTTTTAGGAAAAAATCCCCCCCATGGACTGGAGTCTAGATTGAATATTGTGTATGATGCATAATTCACATTAATTTTAAAATACAAAAAGTATAGGTTTGCTACACAACATTAGAAATCCTACTAATCTATTTCCAGGGGGATTGATACTCCTTAGCAAATATAACAAGCCTTAGAGTGGGAAAAGTCCATCTTACTTGCATTAATGCTAGTGTTTCCCCAAAGAAGTCAAATTTCAGCTGTTTCTAAGTGGTGGGGGAGTCGTTTTCAAAAACTAAAATGCGATAAAATATACAACTCACACAGTTCATCTTCACTAGACTACACTATAATTACCAACAGTTCAGTCATCTATATCATTAGTAGAATATTCATTACAAAGATTTACAGCATAGAAAGGTGGATGGGGAGACTGAAAAGATATTCAGAAACAGTTTTGTCAGCATATTTGGCACCTGCACAGACCAGTAATGGATTTGGCACTTTGGGGAAAACAAATAAGGCAAAATAATATTGCTGATGTCGAGCTATTCTATTAGAAGGAAGATACTGGGGAGAGGAACATACAACTCCTGATAACTTTACTTTGCAGGCATCATGCCGCTTAACTAACTTGCCTACTAACAGACACCTATGCTTTACAGGTGTTTGGTCAGAGTCTCCTTAGCTAATTGTGTGCATTAGGGCATAGAGTAATTATTTCATGCAGAGTCGAGAAGTGAGGAAACCATTATTATCAAGTAGTTCACTTTTCCAGAGCCTCTTAGAATATTGCCTCACAGAACATTTAAGGAAAGGGGGCATAGGTTAGAGTAAAAAAGAAAAAAAAAAGGCAAAGAAAGGGAAAAAAGGTTAATGAAAAGGCTAAGCATGAACTGGTTTTGTGCCTTGACGAAGAGAATAAAAACTAGCCATTCGTTACAGTAAATTAACACTATATACAGTCATTTCACAGGCTTTGTTCCACTAAAATTATTAACATCCCTACCATCCATCCATCCTTCCACTCGGAGATAAGAAAGAATGCGCTGGATGGGTCCAGGTTCTAGAGTCAACATCCTACGGTATAATGGGGAGGCCGAGGTTTGGCCAGTCAGAATCGCTGCGGCCTGACTGGACTGTCCAGGTCTCCTACAGTTGAAGAGTTTCCTTAGGAGAAAGAGGAGGAGGAGGAGGAGGAGGAGGAGGAGGAGGAGGAGGAGGAGGAGGAGGAGGAGGAGGAGGAGGAGGAGGAGGAGGAGGAGGAGGCCGAGGTGGAGAAGGAGGAGGCAAGAAAAAGACGAAGGGGAGGGAGGGCTGTTAGGAATAGAACTGGAGGACAGTAAGTAGGAAAACCAAAAGGTTTATAGCAAAGTTGAAGGTCGGTGCGCTAACTGCAGAAACTGCTGTGCAAAATAAAAATAATAACCATAAACAAAGTTAAAATCACACTGGGAGACGTATCCTTATTTGCTGAAGACGGTCAGGGGTCAAATCAAACCTGGGGGATGCTCACGGTGGGGCGCGGGGTGCGGGGCGCGGGGCGGGGGCGGGGGAGAGCTGCGAGGGGCTGGCAGGGGTCCGGGCCGCGCGGGGCGCGGGGCAGGCGGCCGGCCGGGGCGGCCTAGCTGTGCGAGTAGAAGCCGTAGTAGCCGCCTATGTCCTTGGCGCAGTTCTTCTCGCAGTCCCGCTGGGCCAGCACCTCGCTCTTGAGCGGGGATGAGCTCTCGGACACCGGCGTGTCGGCGGGCGAGATCCGCCTCCGCTTGGCCTGCTCATAAATCCCCGAGTCGCTCGAGTCGATGGACTTGATGGAGGAGGGCGTCTCGATCCAGCTGGAGTCGGACAGGTCCTTGGGCTTGGCGTCGTCCGCGGCCCCGGGCGGCAGGGGCGAGCGCTCGGCAGCCAGGCCCTCGGCCTCCTCGCCCAGGTAGGGGTTGGCCCCGGCCATGCGCGCGGCGGCCGCGGCGCTGTTGGGCCAGCAGGGCAGCACGGAGCCCGACTTGGCGCCGCAGTACTGCGGGGGGCTCCGCGCGCCCCAGCCCGACGGGTCGGCGTAGTAGCCCAGCGGGCGGCCAGTGCAGCCCGCGGCCTGCAGTGGCAGCGCCTTGACGCCGGCCGCAGCGTACGACAGCAGCGTGGCCGCGTTGCCCGCGAAGTCCGTGGCGGTGTCGTAGGCCGAGGCGGCAAAGTCCAGCCGGTTGTTGGCCGGCGTCACGAACCAGCGCTGCGGCGAAGGCGCGCCTGGGTCCTCGGCCTGCTGTGGCGACAGCAGCCCGTTGGTGTGCGGCACGCTGCGGTCCGTCCCCGGCCCGGGGCCCGCGCCCGCGCCCGGATGGAAGCGGGCCTTGGCGTAGTTGCTCACAAACTGGTCCTGCAGGAAAGAGCCGGCCATGGCGTAGCGGGCCCCGGGCACGATCTGCGAGCGTGGGGAGTCATTGGGCGAAGGGGTCAGGCGGTCCATGTCGCAGCCCGTGTAGATCCTGCGAGGGAAGGAGAGAGAGAGAACCGAGGGGGTGGCGCGGAGGCCCTAGGGGGCGGACGGACAGAGGAGAAGGCCGCCTCTGCCTCTGGTCACCCCCCAAACTCGCCTTCTGCGACCTGACTCGCCATCCTGGTCCGGACAGACCCAGGCCCGGGGTCACAGGCCTGCACCGTGGGCCAGCGACCCGCCTGGCTAACGGCAGGACATGAGCGAGACACACATCAGAGGGAGGCTTCAGTCTCTTCTGGCGCTCTCACCAAGTGTACAGAGGCCTAGACAGGAACAGCGCGGGAATTCTCATCCCACACACTTGAAGGTAAATTTAGATTTACCTAGAGACAAAGGTGTTATCAGCCCGGTAGGCCTTTCCTCTAAAATGAGTTTCAGAGCGAATTTTCTAGGCAAGGTACCCACTCCTCTGCCCTTTGCAACTATTTTCTTACGTTTTGCACACTTGAGGTGTATCCACGGAATTACTAAGACTGGCCTTGACCCTTATTGTTAGACCTAATGCTGCTGAAAGTCTCCATTGTCTATTGTTCCCCCTGTGTGAACCTTTGACCCACCAACTCTACCAATACAAACAAGCCCTACCAATTGAAAACAAAGTCATCAGTCAAGAAAATACCAAAGTAAAAGTATTGTTACTCTGTCCTCAACTTTTCATCCCTTACTGGATAAAAAGCAAAAGCCCTTAGTTGCACAAACTTTTACAGTACATTTATCAACCTTCCTAAACAGATTCCCACTAATTATTACTGACCATTATGCGCCTTGACTGTGGGTCAGGAGCTGTGGTCTAGGACAGCACAGACAGGAATATATTTAGCCATCACAAATCCTCATTGTACCACAGTTATCCCACTTTACAGATAAAGAAACTGAGACAAGGTTAAATTCCATGCCCAATCACAGTTTGTATTAAGGATTATTCAGATAAAATAATCAAACATTAACTTCAGGCCTTACGCCCAACCAAAAAAAAAAAAATAGAATTGAGAGGGGACCAGAGATTAGAACAAGACTGTTATGTTTTCTCATACAAATACACACATGCCTCCTTTTTTATTTAGCTCACATGTAAATGTTTTAATCTTTAATCAACAGACTGTTTTTGAAAGAGAGCCTCAGTCTTGTCAGGCCTTAATTCTTTAGGGACAATATTCCCTGGTAAATCCTAAACAGTCCCTTAGTCCATCTGAACTCTTATTGCTCTGCCTGTTTCTCCAAAGTGAGGCAAACCCAAATAGCCAACATAAAAGAGGAAGGGGGTGGCACAGAGCATTTTACCCTATACTATATGCCCTTAAAAGCTAAGGTGTAACTATAGTATTTATTTGTATAGTTTCTAAAAATGCTTTTTATGAAAAAATCCATTGTGATTTAAGAATCATAGAGCAATGGCTTTTTCAACATAAATCAGCCAGAGGAGGGGCAGGTGAGGGTTATGCTGCAGCTGCTCAGGTCCATCTGCTTACTGAAAATTCTCCTAGAACTTACTTCCAGTTTCAAATAAGAAAAGTAGAAAGAGGCAGGAAGGGAACATAACTAGCAAGGTTTACCCCACCACAATATTTTTAAAAGGGGAAAAAAGCAGTCTGCAAAAGATACAGTTTAGATGCCCATCCAGGTCCCAACCCATATGGGATTACCAAATTGATTTGTGCAAAATAAAATGCTTTGGAACAGATGTTCACAACAGAATTAAAAGCTCAAACTCTACAAGACCCCCCAGTATAGAGACCAATATCTCTGGTCTCCTGGGCCACACACTTCCCACTGTGCTGGGTCCAAGCCACTCCTTTAGACTGTGAGGTCTAGAGTTGACAAATTTTTATTATGATTAATTGTGTTGATGGGGCTTCTTTCTTTTGGACTATCTTTGAAAGAAGCCCATATAATTATAGGTAGTGATAGCAGTGATTTTATTTCAAAATATCAGGGGGGAGAAAGTTGATATCTAACTGAAATGGAATAGAAGCAATCACTTTTCTCTTTCTCTGAAAATTTAATCAATGTCACAGAGAGTTTTCTTTTGAAGCGTACGAATAATATACAGCAGTAGCAGCTGGGTCCTTCCCAAAATCTGAAAGGACCATAACAGCAGCTCTGCTTGTGAACTAGCCTGTGGTGGGTGCACATTTTTTTCAGGCCATAGTAAACTTGCAAATGAAAAGCTATTTCACAAAACTTGGAGATGGGTAAATAAAAGTCACATATGCCAAAGAGACTGTAACAACTGCCAGAGCCACATGCACTTTCAGGCAGAATCAGGCGGTTTCAGACACAGACAATCTGAGCTGAGCATCTGCAGCAACACATACAACTCCAGCACCCAGGAACCAGGGCAGCTTCCCCAGCCAGCCAGCCAACCAGCCAGCCAACCAGCAGCCAGCCCCACAGACCCACCAACAACTTTGTAATTCATAAGAAAGCTAAAAATGGGCAGAGGAAACGTTTGGCCAAAAACCACAGCAATATCAAGACTAAAGGTCATCACAGAAAGGGGGAGCTAGCAAATAAAGGAAAGGTAACCACAAAAACAACTGTCTTCACAACACTCTAGTCACCAGAAGCCTTGTACATAACAATCTACCTTTGACCTATGGCACAACTCCTTTGAGAAGGAAAGTGGGAAATTACTTACGTATCATAATTGTCCCGAAATCCTTTTGCAAAGGGGTTGTGGTCTATTTTCAGTTGTGTAATCTAGAAAAGAGAAATAAAGATTAATATGATCTCAGACTGCATAGTAGAACTGACTGTTTAAGAATATATAATCTGCCAGTATATACGTACATATAATTTATAATTTAATTAATAGTAAAGTTTTTTTAAACTTAAAAAGTTTGAGGGGGTGGAGGAGAGGAAGAAAGAACATCACGAAAGATATGATGTTTAAAATAGTGATAATTAAAACTAAAGAATTACTTTCAGTTCTCTTAGGGTCTAAACCACTTAATAAATAAAAATACATGTTATAATAGGATATTCAAAAATTTTAATGGGAACTTAAATTCTTCACCAAATATTGCCTGTGTTAATATATCAGTTAATGGCTTCTACTTCATAGCCTGGATAATCACAAATTACATCATAAAACGAATTTTGATTTATAATAAAAGGTGTTTTTCATTTCTACTGTTTTCTTTTCAAGCACCATTGCTTCTTGTGGTCAAAACAATTAGCAGTAAAGTAACTTTTTTGCAAACTTATAAATCTGAAGAGGTCCAAGTCACCAATAAAATTGTGTGTTCTTTTGATCGCTCCCAAACATTGTTTACTTCAGTCATCAGTTCTTGAAACTTTAAACATTTTTTAGATAATGCCAAAGCTTGTCAAGAATAAAATGCAGAGGGAAATCTGCTTATTTTTTAAAAGATAAGGTTTTATAAAACACAGAGAGAGACTTAAGTATAGTTTGAGGACTACACTTCTCGAGGCTCTAGAAATACTAGGTTCCTCAAAGCTGGCCCGAGTGACCTGCAATGGAGAAGCGTTCCCTACATTCTTGGTATTTAGAGTGTCCAGCAGGCTAGCTCTTTGCTTAAAACTCGGTAGGGCCAGCTGTTGCTGGTGTTGGGTGCATGCTGGGGTGGTTTGGGGGTGGGGGGTGGGAGTGGGGGGTTAATGGTATTGGCGAATGCCACCCGCCAAGTGCCTAGTCCCCCCACTTCCTTACATCTGTGTTTTGGTAAGCGGTGACGGCGATGAATTGGGTCTCGGGGAATGTGAATGTCTGAACGCGGCCGGGCTGGCTGGTGTCCTCAGTGCCATCCTCGTTCACTTCAACCACATGCAGGCGGGGCTGGTACTTGTGCAAGGACTGTAAAACCACCATCTGTCCCGCGGAGAGAAAGGGGAGGGAGTGTGGGTGTTAAGTCGGTGAAAGTACTCAGGGCTGCTCGCCCGCAGGGCTGGGAGGCTGCACGGAGCCCACAGCCTCCGCGGACTGGAGGTGGGATTCGCCCTGCTCCTGGATAACTAGCAGGAAAACCAGTCCTCCTCTGGGTTCAAAAATCCCCCCAATCCCGGAGAAAAAAATGCATGCCTACCACCCACACCTTTGTATCCCTGTCCTAGTCTTCCCCAAAGGAAGAACAAAGATTTTTCAAACTGCTGATTCTTTGGGTTGACGACTTGAAATAAATCAAGTATTTGTTGGGGGGGGGGAATCAGGAAATCGGAATGGGGAGGAGTTAAGGAGACGAGCTTTGTAGATTATTGAACATAATTTTGGAGGAAGGAAATAAAAAAATTAAAAATCTTTTTAATGAAAGAAAGAGACATGTATCTAGCTTCTCATGCTGATTTAAACTGATGAACTGGATGGTAGAGAGTGTGGTGTGTGTGTGTGTGTGTGTGAGAGTGAGTGAGAGAGAGAGAGAGAGAAGTGAGGGTTGAACCACTGACCTGCCCATTGTTGTTTGAAGCTCCTTTGTTATTTGTAAGTTTTAATTTTCCAAAAGAAATTTCTTGGCGCATCCAATGAGCCCCCGTGTTGGGGGAATCAGGATGCATATAGACCCGATTTCCTAGAGAAAGAAATATGCTGTTTACATATGCCCCTGGCACTGCCCAGTTCCAACTCCTCTTCATGTAGGACACACACACACACCTTATTCTACTGTGAGGCCCATTAGCTTTTTTTTTTATTATTTATTTAAGGCCATACTTTCTTCCTATTAACTGGGAATGATTAAAATAGCTTTTGCATAATCCTCCCCCTTCTCTAGCTCAGTCTGTCCCCCCTACCCCCTCGTTTCCTTTTAGAAGTCATTGGCCGATCGTTTTAAAAGTCGCTCGAGCCAGTCCACAAAGGCTTTAATTAATCATTCTCACCTAAATAAGTGTCAGGAAAACGTGTTAATTGGAAGGACTTGCCTTGCACATTGGTGTCCGCTTTGCCGCAAGGAACCCATTTGCCTCCTTGAAACCTCCAGTGATTGGGATCCGCCAAAATCACATCCACAAAAATATTGTAATGAGCCGTGGGATCGAGACCAGAAATGTTAAAACTTAAAAAAGGAAACATGCGCCTATTTAAATTAAAGGAGGGGGGACAGGGGGGGGGAGATAGATGTTAAAAGATTAAATTCAAGAAGCGAGGCGCCAGATAGCAAAGCAAAACTTGTTCCCGCAGCGTCGATAAGCGAATGTTTGCTGGGTTACAAAAGGGGTCGTGGGGGAGGAAAATAGGGCTGACGTGGGAGAGACTCGCGGGTGACCTCGAGTGGGTAGCCGGTAGGTATTGCTGCCCAGGTGCAGAGCAAGGTTGGCGACCTTCGTCTCCGCTCGTCTGTGCAGCCCGGCGCTAATTTGTCTCTCCCTACGCCCAGCTGTCGGCTGGTGCGCTCCCTCTCTCGCCTTCTTCTGGCCACTGACTAGTCCTCCGACCACTTCCTAAAGTAGGATTCCTCTATCTCCAACACCACCGCGAAGGCTATCCCACTCCCTTCCCCCTTTTCGCAAACCAGCCAATTCTGGGTCTCGCCCAAGCGCCTTCCACCCCACTCCCGACCCCAAATCGTCGCTGCCGCCGCAGTCATAAGCCGGGTGCTCTCATCCCCAGGTCGTGCCTGGAGTAGCGGCAGCCAAGAATGTACCATTACCTTCCCTGCTTGGTGATGATCATCTCCGTTTGGTGCCGGTGAAATTTCAGCCAAAGGGGCCTGTTGCACAGGTATACCTGAGCCTTGCCGGGCACTAGCCCCGGCTGCGTGGAAGAGAACTGGTAGAACGGGGCTCCTTGATACGAGTGGCCGTACTGCTGTGGGTAGGGGTAGCCAGCCGCAGGGTAACCCTGCGGCGAGGAGTTGGACAGCAGGCTGTTGTAAGCTCCGTTGGTGATGACCGGGTGGTGGGCCATGTAGCGGCTAGGGCTGCCGATGGAGAAGGCGGGGTGCGCTGGTCCATGCTGGCCGGGGTACGGGAACATGGCACTGGGAGCAGTGGCCGCAGATTGTGGCTGGCTGGACTGAGAGAGGAGGTAGCGATCTGCAGCAGAGCCATCGAAACTGTGACGAAGCTCAGAGACCCCGTCCAAGACAGGAGAGAGTTTACTTCTCTGGACGTCCCCTGGTGAGTCCTTGGAGTCAGGAAAATTGTCTGTATCTGACTGGTTCGTCATCCCCCTGGTAATTTTTTTCAAAGGTGAACTTCTCTCCAGGTTGTCAGTGGTCGAGATAATGGGATGATCGTGCAAGACAAGCTCAGATCCTCCTGAATGTGGGTAGCTGCTGCTCACATTGAGAAATTTCTTGGAGAGCATGATAGAAGGAGAAAGGCAGTGCTCCAGCTGCATAGCTCTAGAACCTTAACACTCGCCCTCCTGTCCCTGGTTTTTAAAGTCCTATTTATCATAAACTAGAAATCCACAGACCCCCCCCCCCTTACTAGACAGAAAGCACTTCAACCAGCAAATGCTTCTCAAAGGTTTGATTTACTTTTTTTTTTCCCTGGGAGAAGAGATTGGCCAATTGACACTATGCAGCAATCAGAAAAGGCTCACTTTTGATCTTGCTGCTTGTGCAGCCGATGAAACGGCTCCTGCCATTGGTTAACTGCTGACAGTAATTTAATTAGATAGACATTAATTAGGATAATCACCTGGCTCCTGGTCGCAACGATCATGGCAAATTGAAGGGGATGTTTTATTGTTGGCTTGGGGGGTGGGGAATGTGTGTTGGTTTTGTGTGAGTACTGTTGTGTCACCTTTAAGCTTTGTGGCCACTGCTTTAGGAAGATTCAAAGACATGCAATTTACCAAACATTTTCCTACCTTCCCCCCTCCCCCTTTCAAGCTGAGGGGCGGAGGAGGGAATTCAACGATGCTAGGAGACTTTTCGGGTCTGAATGAGCCAAATATTCAGTTGAATGTAACGATTTCAAGTGCAAAGTATACAAAGCGCGAGCCGGTGGCCTCTTCTCGCCCTGAAAAAGTTCCAGAGTCTGTCTTTTCCAGTTAATATAGAAACACACAACACCTGAACCAGTCCTTTGTGAATAAGTCCTTCATGTCCTCGGTTCTCCCACCCCTCCCCAAACACCTTTTAAACTACAGAAATAAATCACTGTGACAGAGACACAGAGATGGGGTGCATGGGGACAAAAAAGCAGCAAGTCACCCACCCATCCACCCACCTCAGGAAGGTTCAGTTTCTTGGTTAAGCACAGAAACAGTGGCAATCTATTATCTCCTTTTTAAGTTTTGAAATAATCATAAGCTTTCGGGCTGAAGTGCCTTAATGTATCTGCAGTGATGTCTACAAGGTTTTTACTAAATATTTTATCAGCGATCTTGGTTACAGATTTATATGAAGAGCATCTAACTGGGGGCAGGCACCATGCATCCCTAGCATCCCACTGCACTGCTTCTCTCTGAGGTACTGGCTTGATGGCAGGCTCAAAAGCCTGCTAGGAAGAGAGGTTTGAGTCATGGTGCAAATGGGTTTTCCAGAGGCACTGGTTTGGGGAGAGAGAATGGAAGTGGTATCAAGGCGTGATAATTACTTAAGGTTTCTCTCTCCTTTATATAATGTGTGAGGGTGGGGTGGGGGAGGAGAATCCATGACAGTAATTTTTAAGAGGTAGAATCTAACAAGGAATTTTTAAAAGAATCAATTTAAGGATGTTGGCACAAATAAAAAGAACGAGGTCCAAAGTGACCCTAAGGTAGATGTAGAAAGAGAAGTCCAGTCCTCTGTTTGGACCAAAGGGCCAAGAACAGCAGATCTACCTCCATGCTATTTCGTGAGGCTGGAACCCGCCAGTTTGCCCTGTGGCGGCTTTCCCAGGATGCGGAATCTCACGGAAATGAGAAGTAGCGCGACTATGGAGCTCAGCGCGACCCTGCGAGCTGGCGCACACCTTGCACGGGAAGGTGGGGAGGATGGGGGACAACACCAGGGCTGGCAGCGGGAGAGGCCAACCTCCTTGAGACCCCAACCAGCCGACCTGGCCGAGAAGTCAGAGTGAAAAAACAAAACAAAACAAAACAAAACAAAAAAAAAACTCTAGCATCCTGGCGTTACAGAGAAGCATCCCCTACTCTGGAGAATGAGGGTCTGGCACGGACCCCAGGAGCACTTTCCGTGAAGGAGGCTCTACCTGGCACCTCCGGATCTGTGGAGCCTGTACCTAGAAAGCGTGCAGTCCTGGCTGGGTGCTAGCAACTTGATAGCTACGTTGGAGACATTGTGTAGACCTTGGGCATGATCAGGTAAAGGTTAACCAGATTTAACCAAAGGTTAGGGAGCTTGTACTAAGAGCTGTGCCTAGGTGTGAGCGGTGAGGTAGGGGTTGAGCCATGACTGAGGCCTTTTTGGGAGCCCTGGCTGCAGAGGGCACCAGCTGTGACCTCCAACCAGGTGCCTGAAGCAAGACTCAGAGCAGGAGGCCCTAGGCTGGACAGGTTGATGACCAGATTTATCAGACTCAAGCCGAGTCAGTTTTCTGGGAGAAAAAGTATACTTAGATCCATTTCTTCTTTCAAAAGTAAGTAAGTTCCTGGCTGGGAAGCTTCATAAACAAGCAGGGCCTTAGCAGTTGACATTTTGGGGAGGATAGGGAAGGAACTTAGCTTTAAAGCTATGTGAAACTTGGATTTACTGCCCATTACCTTCCACCACCATTTCTCCTGGGAGGCTTTGGCCTTATTTTGGCCACTCTTGCATTCTCCATTCATTAAGTTCCTTGTCTCAGAGTCAGAGTGCCTTTTCCTTCATGGGTTCCAGGGTTACTTCCCTTCCTTCCTCAGTGGGACCCTAACCCTTAAGCGTGTAGTGAAAAGCAGACACCTTCTGGGCTCTTTTTGAGTCTGTTATTCTCAACACCCTAAATTGACTTTTTTTCAAATGAACATTAAAACGAAATGTTAGACAATAGAAAAGGTAGTGTGCCTTCCTTAGTTTTTAAAGAATTAAAAGAGAAATGTGCATGCATTTAAAGTTACCACCACTAGATTCTGACTGCCTGCCTAAAGAATTTTTTAAATTTCTGTATTCACAGGAAGTAAAATTAAGGTTCTCCTTAATATCATCTGTACTATAGAGCAGGGCTTCTACAACTTTAAATGCACTAAGCCATAATTTTTCACCAAGTCAGACCTAAGTGGGAATTTTTGTTTTGTAGAATGGGTTCCTGGTCCAGGAAGATTGTTGAAAGGTGTCATCAGTATAGCTGGAAAATAAGAACATATCCAAACTAGCGGCATGCAAGATGACTTACTGCTGCTTTTATGCTGCATGAGTAGATGTTTATGTAAGCTCATATCTGTCTCTCTCTCTCTCACACACACACACACTCCTGAAAAGGTCTACTAAGCTTATGATTAATGTCTACTTGAACCTGAACAGGTTGCCATAAAGGTGCTCACTGAACCTCCTCTTAAGGCATCCTGGTTTCAGTTGACTCCAAATACAAAGAAAATACAGAATTTTGCTAGGAGGGATTCAGATAAGGTGTTGAAACTGGGGACATCTCTAAGTGATGGAAAAAACTGGGAAAAAGTGGTGTGTAGTTATGGGTCATCCAGGAAGATGAGGTGGACAAATAAAAGTGAAAGGCAGACATTTTATAAGACTTGTCAGAATGGAAATGGGAAAAACAAATATTTTCAAGCTGGATGTTGCAAATAGAATAAGGCCGTCTAAAGGTGTGTTGTATGAAAAAACAATGATTAGCTCTGATGAACAAGACTTGTGAAATCATAGAGCCTTATGTAGGTAAAGGAGAAAATCATGTATTCAAAAAAGCTAGCCAACACACAAGTTTAAATTAATAGGGAAACATCTAATATGTTCCATTACACTTTTATTAGCTGCTGTGATCCCAACAAATAATATATATTACATATCTTACAGAATACACTATCACTGCATTTAAAAAAAAATAAGAGTCATGCTCAGAATACTTATTCCCCCTCACTGAAAACCAAAGTCTGAAATATAGTGAGAGTTCAAGTCATTTCCATTTTCAGTTTCTGGTACTTCATTAGACAACCAATAAGAGTCTAATTCACTAATTGGGTCAACCACATCACTCATATCACCTCTAGTAAAGGATAAATCTAAATTCTAAGTTTCCAAGTAAAATCCTCCTTTAATGAATTCTTAGAAACATGATTATCATATTTTCACAAAGGGTACAGAAAATATTAAATTTTGTCCCCACATTTCTCTGTATCCCCTGGTTTACCTAATATAGTGCTACACAATGTATTAGTGAGGTAGTTATTTATGACATCAGGTAAGTAGCAGATTGAGACAGTCATCTAGGAAAATGGCCATTAAATTTTTATTGTTTTAATCAGAAAACTGGACACTTACAAGTTAATTTGGAAACAAAGAAAATCAATAATAAAATTATTGCTTGGGGGCCGGTGGTAGCGCAGCAGGTTAAGTGCACATGAACAAAGTACAAGGATTAGCGTATGGATCCTGGTTCAAGCCCCGGGTTCCCCATCTGCCTGGGGACCACTTCATAAATGGTGAAGCAGGTCTGTAGGTGTCTTTCTCTCCCCCTCTCCCTTGATTTCTCTCTGTCCTACCCAACAACAGTATCAGTGGCAACAATAACAACAACAATAAGGGCAACAAAAATGGGGAAAAAATAGCCTCCAGGAGCAGGGGATAACCCTGGAGGCAAAAGACAAAACAAACAAAAACTACTGCTTATGTGCTAATGATATTAAACTCACATCGTGGCTTCTCTCAATTTGAAAACACTACATACTTTCTATGACTGTCTTGGCTGAACAGACAACTCCCAGACAATCCCAACACTGTTGGTAGAATATACACTTAAAAATTAAAACTGACTCCCTTAAGTTTCTCTTAAGACCTAAAAGTATAATTAATTAAGATATTAAGTATACTGGGAATCGGGCGGTAGTGCAGCGGGTTAAGAGCACGTGGCACAAAGCCCAAGGACCAGCATCAGAATCCCGGTTCCAGCCCCCGGCTCCCCACATGCAGGGGAGTTGCTTCACAAGCGGTGAAGCAGGTCTGCAGGTGTCTTTTTCTCCCCCCTCTGTCTTCCCCATCTCTCTCTGTCCTATCTAACAATGACATCAATAACAACAATAATAACTACAACAATAAAACAAGGGCAACAAAAGGGAATAAATAATAAATATTAAAAAGTCTTTTAAAAAAGATATTAAGTGGGAGCCGGGCAGTAGCGCAGCGGGTTAAGCGCACGGGGCGCAAAGTGCAAGGACCAGCATAAGAGTCTTGGTTGGAGGCCCCAGCTCCCCACCTGTAGGGGGTTGCTTCACAGGTGGTGAAGCGGGTCTGCAGGTGTCTCTCTCCCCCTCTCGATTTCTCTCTGTCCTATCCAACAATGACACCAATAACAACAACAAAGATAAACAAGGGCAACAAAAAGGAAAAAGAATAAAGATATTAAGTATACTACTATGATAAACTTTTACTAACATGTCAACATTCTTTCTACATTAATGACTAATGAAGTAGTCACATGAATACCAATCATTTTACTTTTGTACAGTTTTGTTATCACATGGATACTTTATGCACGATAAGATCTTAAAATGTAAAGGGAAACACCTTTGTGTGAAATTTTTAGAGCACTGTTAAACGCTACCTAGCAAATCCAACCAGTGCAAAAAGACCTCAAGAGACATAGATTGTAAATGTATTTTATTTTGTAGGCAACAATCAAAATATATTTGTGTTACTGATTTCTTCAAATATCAAATGGGATCTTAACAAAATTTATCCACTTTGATGTATTCTTATACAATTTTGAAATCTGTAAAGACCCTGACTAATGAAACAGAAGTAATTGCACAAGAGAGACTGAAGGTGTTACAGTGTTGCAAATGATGCCAGATGTCTTAGATTTAACCAAACACACCTTCAGAGGTCCCTTGACTTTGAGTACTAGGAACAACAGAGAAATATACAGTGAAAGTATCGCTGATAGCTTTTTGCATTGCTTTATTTAAATACGACAGTATCCAACATAGCTGCCAAACACTGGACAATATTCGAAGTCATAAGCACATCCACATGTTCCTCCAAATGACGTTTTGGGTCCTTAAAAAAGGGGAAAAAGAAGCATATTACTGGTAAGATTAAGAGCCCAAGATATATATGTGTTTGAGTATATATATATCAACTTTGCTTTCCTAATATATTGCTATATTCTTAGAATTTCTGAATCTGTTAAAAAATTTTAAGACTGCATAATGAACTGATTTATATCAATACCATGACCCTATAATAATCATAAAGAGTAAGAAAGAATTCTAAGTCCATAATCAACTGATTAAAAACTAAGTATAGCATTCGTAAGAGTGAACAAGTATGCCCAAGTAAGTGTGTACAATTTGTTATTCATATATATTGAATGTCTAAAGGGTAACAATACCTTTGCAGAGAAATGCAAAGGTAAAAATTGATTATAAATTTGTATCACTTCTATAAGTTTAATTCTTATAGAATAATGCAATTTTAGGACTAGTCTTTTAAATGATTAAGGAAATAGTCTTGAACAAAAAAGTTATGGTTAATAAATTAAAATTTTAAATACAATTTGGATCAATTCTAAAATATTAACAAGATATCATGTAGTCTTTTTAAAAAGTAGCACAAAAGTACATAGATAGAATCCTTTAGCTTAAAAATGATCAAATCTGTTCTTGAAATGCCTGACTTAAAAACAAAGCTTTAAATTGCATTACAAAAATGTTTAACTTAGATTTATGTTTGGAAGTAGTGCTAAATAAAGTATTTTACCTAATTTGAAAACTTGAAATAAAAGATTTATACTGTACAAAGTATTTTCAATCAAATTATTATTTTCAATGGGCATTGCTAAAATATCCAAGATTTCTAACTTTAAACAAATGTTCATCACTGGAATTATTTTTTGGCTGTTCTTCTCTAAACTATTATCTCAACACATTTTATTTCCTTGAATAACCCAGATATACAACATGCTAGAAATAATTTCAAATAACTAGACCACAATATTAAACTGTCTTTATTTCAGAAATAAGTTTGAGTGCATTTCAGGTGAAAAGAGACTGAGAAAGACTAGCAGGAGAAAAATATATTGATTAGATTCCACTACAGACAGTTTTGTTTTTTGTTATGTAGTAGGCCAAACCAGTCAAGTGCTTTATTATTTAAAAAGTTATTATGATGATTAAACTTTTGCCAATTATACAGTTTTTAGTTTCACTTTTACTTTAGACCTTTCATTTGCTACTATTAGATTAAAATTACCTCAAGGACCTATAGCCTAAGAGTCAGGTATTAAAAATGTGTTGCTTAATTCTATATCGTACAAGGCTCCAAGCTGGTGAGCCTTGTATTAAACTAAAATAAGTAGTGGGAAAAGACATCAAGAGTGATTATATAACACACTGAGAGAATAATATGATCTATATTCATTTTGGTTTTGGAAGATTCTTGATCCTTGAGTTATAATAATATTCAGAATGCAGTGAGAATTTATTACACCAATTATAGTTAAAGTCAGCCCTTTGCCCCTACTGCTCTGTTGGAGCAACTGGTTTTGTAGTGAACTGATAACACTCCCCTCAGTTATCTACATTACTTCTTATGGCAGCTGGGTGATTCTTAAGAGATTTCCCATCCAAGAATGGTCCTGGCCCAAAGCTACATAGCTTGTGAGATGTGATGGGATCAGAGCATATGGTAGGATGGCTGAAAGCAAAGACAGCTTAGTGTCTTGCATCTGAAATATCAAGATTCTGCCAACATCAGCAGTATGATAACCACGTTCCATGAAATGAAGAAAAAAAAAATGTAATCAACATTCTTAAAAAAAAAAAACCAGTCTAATTAATCTGTAGATTCTTTTAATTGGATGGTGTATTCCTCCAACTCCCATACTCAGAAAAATAGAAACTTAAATATATATATTTTATCCTGGAAGAAAAAGAGGAAGTGCTTGAAATCTTTTCTCTTCACTCAGTATGACCCAACAGTGCGCACTCATAAAGCTTTCTCAGGAAAATTACCTCTATATTGAAACATGCATGTTGATAAATTAAATGACTTTAAAAGTTGCTACATATGAAACCTCTAATTTTATCCCTGTTATGGGTAATATTACTTCAAGTAAACATAATACTTAAAATAACTAAGGACTCAAGTTTCAATTTATGTGTAGTAAGTTATTTTCACTAAAGACAGTATCTCATAGGTATACTATTTACTTCTCTAGAGATGGAAAAGAGAACTTGACATAAAATATTCAGTGACCTTCAAAGTTAGTATCACATTTACATGACAGAAGAAAAACGTAGAGTGTACAGACAGGAAAAGAAAAAAAATCTGAAAATAGTTTTAACTCTACAAAAGCATGTTATTATGTGACTGCATAACCTATTACAGTACTCCTCACCTGCTTGCCAACATTCTTTATTGCCAGCTGTTCAGGTGTCATCTTATCTTCTTCTTCTACAGCCTGTGAGTGAAACGCAAAGGACTGAGTTCCAAATTTTATTTTTCCCATTTCAGAAGAATCATAAAAAATAACAATGACCAAAATATCCTTTTGTAGACTATATATATATATTTTTTTAATATTTATTTTCCCTTTCATTAGCCTTGTTTTTATCATTGTTGCAATTATTATTGCTGTCATTATTTCTGGATAGGACAGAGAGAAATGGAGAGAGATGGGGAAGACAGAGAGGGGGAGAGAAAGATAGACACCTGAAGACCTGCTTCACGCTTGTGAAGCGACCCCCCGCCCCTTCAGGTGGGGAGTCGGGGCTGGAACCGGGATCCTTACACCTTGAGTTTCGCGCTATGTGCACTTAACCCGTTCCACTACAGCCTGACCTCCCAGAATATATATTTTTAAAATATTTATTTACTTTCCCTTTTGTTGCCCTTGTTGTTTTTCCATTATTGTAGTTATTATTGTTATTGATGTCATTGCTGTTGGATAGGACAGAGAAATGGAGAGAGGAGGGGAAGGCAGAGGGGGAGAGAAAGATAGACACCTACAGGCCTGCTTCACCGCTTGTGAAGCGAATCCCCTGCAGGTGGGGATCCTTACCTTGCGCTTTGTGCCACATGCGCTTAACCCTACTCTACCGCCTGACTCCCAACAAAGTAACTTTTTAAATAACACTGTTATCATTTCAAAAACAGAATTAAGATGGTCTGGGAGATAGTACAGTGGGTAAAGCACTGGACTCTCAAGCACAAGGTCTCAAGTTTGATCCCTGGCTTCATATATGCCACAGTAATGCTCTGATTCTCTTTCTCTTATCAGTCAACATGTAAGTCTATGTGGGGGGTGGGGAGAAACACAGACTTAAGAAATACAGAAGTATGACACTG
Organism: Erinaceus europaeus; assembly: GCF_950295315.1. Classification (NCBI taxonomy): domain Eukaryota; kingdom Metazoa; phylum Chordata; class Mammalia; order Eulipotyphla; family Erinaceidae; genus Erinaceus; species Erinaceus europaeus. The sequence goes on from NC_080179.1 coordinate 30,637,509, forward strand.
AAAATATAAAACGGGGCCACAAATGGTAGTGTTAGCTATTTGGGAACTACTACTGAATTCTATGAGGGGTGATTAACCTTGAAGAGAAAGAAGTCCTATCTTCTTTGTCCTATTTTCGAATATAGTTCTCCAACTTCGATTTCTTTGCCTGCCCTTTCTTGTCTATCAAACCTCTATGCATTCAGTATCTATTTAATTTCTGGTGGCACTTGGGGGTGAAAGTAGCTGAAAGCTTTTGATCCTTTATTATTAGTAAATCGTATCACTTTCACCTCTAACAACTCCACATATGTAAATCTATAAAAGCATAGAATGGTGGCCAAAGCTGGTTAAGCACACGCATTGACCATGAGCAAGGACACAGGTTTGAGACCCCGCTCCCCATCTGCAAGGGGTAAAACTTCACGAGTGGTGAAGCAGGTCTGTAGGTGTCTCTTTCTCTCTCCTCTACTACCCCCCTCCCTTTTTTTTTTTTTTCTGTCCTATCCAATAAAATAGGGGAAGGAGAAAAAAGAAGGCCGCTGAAGTGGTAGATTCATAGTGCCAGCACTGAGACCCAGCAATGATCCTGTTGGGAATACATAAACACATAAATGAATGCAGTCTGTGCATTTTCTCGGGGCAGGGGGAACACTTTTAATTTTAAAAGAGTAATTTAAGTGTCTCGGAAGGTAGCAAAGTGTGTAAGACACTGAGAGGTCTTGGGATTAATCCCCAGTATTGCATGTGCCAGAATGATGCTCTGATTCTCTTTCCTTCTCTATCCTTTCTAACAAATAAAACTGTATAAAACTAAAATATGTTATAGTTGATCTTAACATTTATCAGTTTCTTTAAATATCAACTATCTGTTGATAGTTAATATATGACAATGCATGAATTACTAAGGTTTCTTCAAGGAGTATGTGTTATGTGTATCTGCGTGTGTGAACACATGCATATATTATGTCTATGGGCTAACTGTAATAGTGTATACTGTACTTTGTAGAATGCATACAAATGAACATAATATTAGTATTGTGAATACATGTGAATGAAAATTGGTAAGACAGCATTATTAATATATGACTAAAGCAAAACATTTATACAGTATGTAATTTAGTTCAATAAAATCAAAATTTCTATTTTCTTTGGGAAATTATTTTTAGCACAACTTTATACAGCTTTTAGGAAATATCTGCTACCGCTGTGACCTTTTAATGATCATGACTGATTTAAAAGATGCTGGAAAAAACATTAGGACATTTATTGAAAGCAATTTGACGCCTTAAGCAATCTATTTGTATGTGCTTTGTAATCTCACTGAAAAATGGAAAAGATATATTCTGAACAAAAATGATGCTTTCAGTTAAAGAAAAAAAAAGAAAAAAAATCTCATGCCTAAGGCTGAGGTCTCAGATTCAAAATAAATTAAGTTTTTAGAAACTATTTTCTGAGTCCTACTAGTTTATATGTATGGTCATATATTTTCTAGTGAAAAAAAAAGACCGAGATAAGTACAGTGGGTACAACAGATTAACTGCCACAATGCCCTGTTTTCTCCCATTATGGCATCACTGCATCATTACAAAACCTCTTTGTAAGTGAGAATTCTAACTTTAAGAAACTGCTTTCTTAGTGGTTTGGGTGTATTAATGCCTAAAGATAGGACTCTTCTTCAGGTGAGCTCATATTGTGTGATTTACTCATAATATCTGAAGTGTAGAAATTGAGGATCCCTAATCTTAAAAAACAAACAAACAAAAAAAAACCACCACAGCACTTATCAACAAGGTTACAAAAGGGTGGTGGCAGAAAGCAGGAAACCAAAATCCCAGTGAGGGTTAGATTTGGATACTCTAAACTTAATAATCTTGCAGCTGCCAAATTTCTTCATGTGTGAACAATGAACATGTAGAAAATGCAGTCATCAGACATTTCCCATAAACTGGGAAGTTTGGCTGCATTTCACACCTTCTTAATAGTTGTGTAAACAGAGAACTTGAAAATGAGCAAAGATGGCAAGTGTCTAATTTTATAAATGGACAAACTATCTAGAGAATTTCCCCCAATAGAACATGCCTAAAGAGAAAAGATGGTAAATGAGTATTGTATCTACTGACTATAAGAGGATATTTATTTACATACATTTTTAGGAAATATATTTATGACTCATAAAATGGGAGGGGTAGGTGAGAAATAAGTTAATAACACTCTAAACCTAGAAGCCTCTAGACAGAGAATATGTTCATTTTTGGAGTCAGATGTCAATCCTATTATTTTCAGCTAGTTAAAAAAAAAAAAAAAAAACTTCCTACATGAGAAATTATTCTCCCACTATCTGAATGTTTTACATAAATGGAAACATTGGCAACACCTAAAACATTTGTCTTTCTAAATTAGATTTATAAATCATGACTTGAAAGACTATTAATCAATTCTGTGAGAACTATGGTGTTTGTCAGCGAGGGCCATGGCATTAGGGGCACAGAACTTTGGTGGTGAGTGTGGTATGGAAGGATATTCTATAATCTTAAAAAAATAATAAAAATTGGAGTCGGGTGGTAGCGCAGCGGGTTAACAGCACGTGGTGCAAAGCGCAAGGACCAGCCTAAGAATCCCGGTTGGAACCCAGGCTCCCCACCTGCAGGGGAGTCACGTCACAGGCAGTGAGTCAGGTCTGCAGGTGTCTTCTATCTTTCTCTCCCCCTCCTCTCTCCATTTCTCTCTGTCCTATCCAACAATGACATCAACAACAATAAGAACTATAACAATAAAACAAGGGTAGCAAAAGGAAATATTAAAAAATAATAAAAAAATAAAAATTAAGTTTAAAAAAAGTATATTAATCAATGGAACAATCTAAGCTTGGATTCACAATGTTCATGCCTATAAAAAGTAAGTTTATAGATTTTGGCTCAAAATGTAAATTTAGGTATAAAATAGTTATTAGGGAGCACTGCAAATCTCAGAGATGATAGATATGCAAAGATGAAGGTCAAGAACACTTAAAACATTGATCTTATATGAAAGGCTAAACAAAATAAGTTCTGACTCAAAAATCTTAAATCTTTTACATCACTTAACCATTTTACCAATTAGTTTTTCCATTTCCAATAATTAAGAGAGTTCACAAACTCTTTGAGAAGTACAGATGGTAAAAAGTACTCCCAGCCATAGATGCCATCTGGAAAATGAGGAGCAGCTGTAGATTTAGGCATATACTAAGGTTGTAAACCTCCATGACAAAAGAGTAAACCCTCTTTCACATTCTGAGATAGACCAGATCATAATATCAAAATCCTAAATATTTTCTCTATCTACTAAGTTACCTATATCATCACATCTACCATCTGGGCAAGACCAAGTTCTCTTCATTCATAGTTCTAATCTGGCTACTAAACCAGGAAAAATTAAGAAATAGTAGCAGCAGAAACAAATGAAATTCAAGCATAGGCGGTGTCCTCACTAGGGAACTTCTGTGTTTATGGCAACTTCTGTGATTTGGCGTCAAATTTTGCTTTTGCATTCATGCTCTTCGGTCTACTCAACCAACAAAAAAGCACTGAAAATGTTTGTGGCTATTCACACTAGAAACGTTTTTAACAGTTTATCAACAAAGACCCCCAGATGGCTATCCCATCATGCATGGTCTGAACAGTTCTAAGAAATTCTTGGTATTTGGTCTCTTAAAGAGGTCTGTACCAAATTTATTCATTTACCTCATTCTCTGTTTTTCTGGGCTGCTAAAATTCCTCAAATGAAAAACCTGTATCCCTAATTCTATTAATTTACTCCTTAATAAACCTTTACTAAACAGTGCTAGGATCTTTGGCACTTTCATTCTTAAAAAAATATCAGAATAGGGAGTCGGGCGGTAGCGCAGCGGGTTAAGCGCAGGTGGCGCTAAGCACAAGGACCAGCGGAAGGATCCCGGTTCGAGCCCCCGTCTCCCCACCTGCAGGGGAGTCACTTCACAGGCGGTGAAGCAGGTCTGCAGGTGTCTGTCTTTCTCTCCCCCTCTCTGTCTTCCCCTCCTCTCTCCATTTCTCTCTGTCCTATCCAACAACGACATCAATAATAACTACAACAACAAAACAACAAGGGCAACAAAAGGAATAAATAAATAAATAAAATTTAAAAAATATATCAGAATAATTCCAGTTGATTCAGTTTCCCTGAATTTTATGAACACTTATAGAGGCACACAAATAACTGTTTTCTAATCCTTATACCTTTTCTTCATGACAATGTCTCTCATTTCATATCATATATTTTTGACTATCCTATGGGCTTATTTCCCTTTGACATGCTGTTTTTATTTGCACTACAATATACCATGCTCCCATCTAAGTGGGTGCTTTCTAAAATAAACTGTAAGGTAATTTTTAAATTGTCTTGAAAAGGGGAATTATTGACTTAGAAGACAGTGCTTGTCACTTTTTTTTTGCTACAAGGCCAACGGTTATGGAAGAAGAGGTCAAATTTAAGAAAAGAAGTAACTGTTTTAGCACTCATGAAAACAAAATTAAAGATAAGGCAAGTAGAAAACAGAAAGTCTAAGAGATATGAGGGGCAAGGATATTAAGCAGGTTCACCTACAACTATCAGTAATTCAATATTAACATACTTTTATAATATTACATTGTTGAGTGTTTTTAAAACTAGGGAAGCTCATAATGTACATATAAAGATACTAGGCACTTCCAAGTAAGTACCACATAATAATTCTAGAAATACTTCTACAACGGAAAATTTTCTAGCTCTCCTTTTGAAGTAGCTATAACACTTCACTACAGTCTATACATATTTACAACAGTAAAACTTTCATTAGTTGTAGAATTATTTATTTATTTATTGGATAGAAACAGAAATCAAGAAGGAAGAGGGAGCTAAAGGGGGAAGAGAGAGACCTGCAGCACTTCAGCCTGTGAAGTTTCCACTTCTGGTGGGGACTGGGGAGTTTGAACTCTGGTCTCTACACATTGTAACACACATGCTCAACAAAGCTTGATACCATCCAGCCCTGAATATTCATCATTTTACACATACAATAGCTACTACTAAGTACTCACTCTGAGTAAGATGATTTTTGGTTTGTAAGGAGCTCATGTTTAGCTTTACTTGCTGTTACTTCTGGGATACAGAAAAGCACATATACAAAGAATGATAGAGAATAGCATAATTGAACAATGAAATTATGACTTAAGTCTTGAAGTAAAATTCATGGATTTAAGCAACCATTACTTTTAAAAATGGTACATTAAAAAAAAAAGGTACATTCTTAATCAAACCATGATTTATTAAGTGTATTAAACACTAAACTCTTTCTTAAAAATATGGGGGATTTGGAGCTGGGTGGTGGCGTACCTAGTTGAGCACACATGTTACAATGTGCATGGGCCTGTGTTTGAGGCCCCAATCCCACTTGCAGTGGGAAAGCTTTTCCAGTGGTGAAGCAATGTTACAGGTGTTTCTCTGTCTCTCTCCCTCTCCATAACCCCTTTCCCTCTTTATTTCTGGTTGTCTCTATCCAATAAATAAATAAATAAAGATAATAAAAATAAAAAATATATGGGGAATCAAATTTTAAGATATAATTACACATGGTATGGAACTAAACATTATAATCTTGCAACAAACCATTAATAACAAGAAATTAATTAATAAAAAATAAAATTATAGTGGTCTGGTCCCTGGCAGCACATGTACCAGAGTACTGTCTGGTTCTCAATCTCTCAAGCTTGCTCTCTCTCTCTCTCTCCCCCCTCCTTTCTTATTAATAAATCTTTTAAAAATAAATAAATAAAATTACACAAAACAGTCATATAAAATAAAGATCATATTTGTGATCCTGGGAGAACTAATGTAGTTTCCAATGGAGGGAATGGGGACACAGAACTCTGGTGTTGGGAAAGGTGTGAAATTATACCCTTGTTATCTTACAATAATTTTGTAACTCACTAACTAATAAAATAAGAAAATTAAAAAAATGACATGAATGTGCATATATATAAGTATGTGTGTTTATATACATATATTGTGACCCCAATAGAAGTTTGGGACTATTACTATACAAATGACATCAGCTTGAGGCAGGGACACAAAAGGGAATGTATAAAAGTACGGACTTGGAGGGAGTCAGGAGGTAGCTCAGTGGGTTAAGCACACGTGGCACAAAGCAAGGACCGGCATAAGGATCCTGGTTCGAGCCCCCGAATCCCCACCTGCTGGGAAGTCGCTTCACAAGCAGTGAAGCAGGTCTACAGGTTATCTATCTTTCTCTCCCTCCTGTCTTCCCCACCTCTCTCCATTTCTCTCTGTCCTATCCAACAACAACGATATCAATAATCACTACAAAAGTAAAACAAAGGCAACAAAAGGGAATAAATAAATAAATAAACATCTTCTCTTTCTTCATGTCTCATACATACATGCCTCATTTTGTTAAAGGCAGCAATGCTCCCAGATTATTATATAGCCTTTGCAAAATAAGGCTACCATTTGATCATGTTCTGATCTAATCAGAAGTGCTAGGTGAACTTGTGGAAAGGATCTTAAAAGTAAACTGACAGCTCCCACCCACCACCCCCATCCTGGAACTCAGATGGGATAGTTATAACTCTAACAGTCATGCTGACTCATGGAAGATATCTAAAGAAAAAAAAATCAACACAAGGAAAAAAGAACAAAAGCTTTTAGGTATGTGTCTATGATGACTTCAAAGTTTCATAACTGGCCTTGTAATAGATATGCCTTTTTTTCTGTTGCCATTGTTACTCTGAGCTAACACAATCAGATATAAGTAACAGTTGCTTAGTGCAAAGGATGAAAATAATTCGATTTACATAAAGAATAGAATTCCCATAGAGCTCATTCAGAGATGACACGATTAACATACTATGTTGAGCTATATATGAGATGAAGACATATCTTTGAAAAAGGAAGAGAAGATAACATGGTAGAGACTTTCCATATTGTTATCTGATTTAAAATTTTATATATAAAAGAAAGCTGTAGATATTTCTCTCGTTTGGTGCTCAATGAATTTTATTGTCCATTGGAAGCCCTTAAAAGAGAACATGTTGGCTTAAAGAATTATGTGCATTTAAAATTGAAAAAGAAGGGTGGGGGATAGCATAATGGTTAAGCAAAAAGGGTTTCATGCCTGAGACTCCAAAGCCCCAAGTTCAATCCTCTACAACACCAAAAGCCAAAGCTAAGCAGTGCTCTGGTCTCTTTCTCTCTGTGTGTCTCCCTCTCTTGTCAAAATAAAGAAAATAAAAATTTTTTTTTTTTAATTGAAAGAGGGGAGTCAGGTGGTAGCGCAGCAGGTTAAGCGCAGGTGGCACAAAGTGCAAGGATAGGCGTAAGGTTCCTGGTTTGAGTTTGGCTCCGCACCTGCAGGGGAGTCACTTCACAAGTGGTGAATCAGGTCTGCAGGTGTCTTTCTCTTCCCCTTCTCTCTCCATTTCTCTCTGCCCAATCCAACAACAATGACATCAATAGCAACAACAATAAGTACAACAATAAACACAAGGGCACAAAAGGGAATAAATATTTTTAAATATCTTTTTAAAAAAATTGAAAGAGGGTGGTCTGGGAGGTGGTGCAGTGATAAAGCTTTGGACTCTCAAGCATGAGGTCCTGAGTTCTATCCCCAGTGAGTTCTATCCCCAGTAGCACATGTGCCAAGAGCGCTGTCTGGTTCTTTCCAATTTCTACCTGAAATTCTGGTTATTTATGAACTTATTTTTTTTGCTTCCCACTGCAACATGCATAAAAATTAATGAATAGGGAGTCGGGCTGTAGCGCAGCGGGTTAAGCGCAGGTGGCGCAAAGCACAAGGACCGGCATAAGGATCCCAGTTCGAACCCCGGCTCCCCACCTGCAGGAGAGTCGCTTCACAGGCGGTGAAGCAGGTCTGCAGGTGTCTATCTTTCTCTCCTCCTCTCTGTCTTCCCCTCCTCTCTCCATTTCTCTCTGTCCTATCCAACAATGACAACAATAATAATAACTACAACAATAAAACAACAAGGGCAGCAAAAGGGAATAAATAAATAAAATAAATATTTAAAAAATTAATGAGTATTTTGTAAACAATGCGCAATATGTAAGATTTATAAGTTGCAGGTTTTCAACTTCTTAATTGAAAAATAAAACTGAGTTAAATGTGAGCATTTTCTGCAGATAACTTTCATAGTCGATGAGAAATTGTACTCTTGTGTCAGTGACTACACTGTAAACCATTAAACTTCCAATTAAAAAAAGAGAGAGAGAGAAAGCAAGGACAATATAACACATACAATAAAAGCAAATATTATAATTATACATACACATATAAGTATGTATTTGCATGTACTGGGTCAAAATGTAAAATCTACTCTTTATGTGAATTTTTGTCAAAAAAGTTGGAAAATAAAATGTTATCAGTTGAACTATCTACAAATTAGTCCACATTTTAAATAAACACTGGAATTAAGTTTTACCTTATTATAATTCTTGGCTAACTCCAACATCTCTTTCACCACTGACTCATTGTGTTTACAGTGTTCACTGTAGTCCTGAAGTGTCAAGCCTTCCATCCAACTCTTCTTATGCAAATTTAGCAACATCTGAAAAGATATTAAAAAAATTTTTTTTCCTGTATTGAGGATATATCTTTTACTTGTCCTGAGAAACTACTTCAGAGAAAGCATTGGAATTAATTAATTTAATTTTGATTTTAGTATGAGTTACCCAAAATCTATATCTATGAAGTAAAGGATCATTTTGAATAATTTCTACTTTTTTTCAAATCTAATTAAAAAATTAAAATTCGGAAGTCATGCGGTAGTGCAGCGGGTTAAGTACACATAGTGCAAATTCAAGGACCAGCGTAAGGATCCCGGTTAGAGCCCCCCGATCCCCACCTGCAGGGTAGTCGCTTCACAAGTGATGAAGCAGGTCTTCAGGTGTCTAACTTTCTCTTCCACTCTTTGTCTTCCCCTACTCTCTCCATTTCTCTCTGTCCTATCCAACAATGACAATAAAAACAGTAATTACAACAACAATAAAAACAACAAGGGTAACAAAAGGGAAAATAAATATATAAAAATTTAAAAAAAGAAAAAAATTAAAATTCTTCAGTCAGAATTAAATCACTGAAACTAAAAAAATGATCAGATTCATCCAGTTTGTAGTCGTAAGAGCAACTTGGGATAAGACCATCTAAGTAACTATAGAACTAAAACTCTTCAACTTATTGTTTCTGAAATTAGATTACCAATTCTGAGTACATATTCTTAGAAGTTTCTAAATTTTAAGTCTAAAGTTTTAAAATGTGTGTGTGTGTGTGTGTGTGTTGACTAGGGTCTCATGCACGTCTGCTTGTAAGAGAAACACACACACACACACACACACACACACACACACACACACACACACACACACACACACACCCATAGAACTATTCCACCATCAAAGGCTTTTCAAACAATTTTTGTCTTTGTTGTGTTCATGTGTGCCAGGAATCAAACCTAAGGCCTCATATATGGAAGGCATGTGTTCTATCTCCTAAGAAATTTTACAGGGTTCCCAAAACAGTTTTCCCTCAAAGTCTGAGCTCTGAAATGCTCTTCAAATAAGAATTATCATCAATAATGAGTCTCAGAATGACTGATAAAATTACAGAATGTTTAAAAAAAAAAAAAAGATCTACAGAATGATCATGCTTTGCCACTAGAACCAGTATATTTATTTAGCCACTTTATTGAAGAATTACTGATTCACAGGACTTGCTGTGAAAGGGGTGCATTTTCACATCTCAAGGCTCTCCCTCTTTGTGCCCATGATGATAAGAGTAGTTTGGGGGAAATATATATATTCATTCCCCTTTGTTGCCCTTGTTGTAATTTTTTTTTTAATGGCTTGCCAAATTCTCCACTTATAGTATTCTAGAAAATATAGAGTTTTTTAAGTAGCTACCACTACCTATGCTATAAAGTTACTTACAAATAAGTGTGGAAAACTGAATTTTTTCCTATATCAAAAGTAAAGTTTAATTTTTTATTATCTTTATTTACAGTCAGAAATGGAGAGGAAGGGGGTGGTGGGGGACAGACACAGAAATACCTGCTTCACCACTCACAAGGGTTTTGCCATGCAGGTGGGGGTGAAGACCTGAACCCATATCCTTGAACACTGTAAAATGTATGCTTAACCAGGTGCACCACCACCTGGCCCCTTAAAAGGCTTCGTTCTTTAAAAAAAAAAAAAAAAAATTAGCCTTTCTCAGGAAAACAACAAAGCAAAACAGCTAATCTGTGAGGATGATATAATATACAGCAAAGGAAATGAAAGCAGTTTAGATTATAATTTCAAAAATTAAATCTAAATATTTGGCATTAGGTAAGGGAAAATCATATTTAAAGTAATTCTAAATAATAAAAGCAAAACAATGCTAATATACCAAGATGACAGGTAACTTAAAAAATAATAAAATTTGAAAACTGAGATACAAAAGGTGTACAAATTTAGCTATAAATATCCTTTTGACAAGCCTTTAACCTTAGGAAGCATGGCACACTTTAAAGTACCACACAATTATAATGTAACCTGTCCTCTCAAATTTATGAAGCTACTTATTTAGTAATTTAGTTACTGAAAGTCATCTTACTGAAAAAGATAATCAGTCGTAAGAATAACAAAACTAGGGGGTTATAATTTAGCATAGCGTCAAAATGGTGATGTTTGCTTCCTATTTCCTCTCTTACTGTCAGCCAATAAAGTAAAATGTCCATTAAAATGTTCAATGAAATAATTAATTTTTATTTATTTATTCCCTTTTTTTAATTGTAGTTATTTTTGTTGTTGATGTTGTCATTGTTGGATAGGACAGAGAGAAATAGAGTGAGGAGCGGAAGACAGAGAGGGGAAGAGAAAGATAGGCACCTGCAGACCTGCTTCACTACTTGTGAAGCGACTCCCCTGCAAGTGGGGAGCTGGAGGCTCAAACCAGGATCCTTACACTGGTCCTTGTGCTTTGTGCCACCTGCACTTTACCTGCTGTGCTATCACCCAACTCCCCGAAATAATTATTTTAATGTTGTAATTTGTCAAGAATAAAAAGCAATTTTGGAATGCATGAAAGAGGATAATAATTCAAATTCAAGGAGTCAAGCAGTGGTGCATCTGGTACACTGCACACATTACTATGTGTAAGGACCAGGGTTCACAAGCAGTGAAGCAGTGCTTATAGGTGTCTCTTTCCTTACCCCTCTCAATATCCTCCTTCCCCTCTCAACTACAGAGAAAGAGAGAGAGAGAGGAGGGGAGAGGGGGAGAGGGAGGGGGAGAGGGAGGGGAGAGGGAGGGGAGAGAGAGAGAAAGGGGGGGAGAGAGAGAGAGAGGGAAGAGGGGGGGGGGAGAGAGAGGGAGAGAGAGAAGGTGGTAGGAAGAGGAAAAAGGAAATAATGGCTTGCTGGTAGCAGTGGATTCATGCAGGCACTGAATTCCCCAGCTATAAACCTGGCATCATTAAAAAATTCAAATCCAAATATACCAGACAAGAATTCAAAAGGTTGAAAAAAGATATATTCCTCTTCTAAAGTAAAAATTTAAACTTACCTTCTGTTCGAGTTCATTTTTCCGATAGTTAATAGTAATGGAGTAGTAATGTCTGTTTAGTCCATGAATTAATGCCTACATAGGTAAATGATTAGGAAAAGAGTAAATAAATATTCTTCACCTAATAAAATAAATACAACTACTTAAAAATGTTCATGTATCCTTTAAATACCACTTTTGTCATCTTCTCAAAAAAAACCTTCATCTTATAAATGATTAAATTAAAACCTTTTCAAGTACAGATTTAGAAATGAGAGTATAAAGTTATTTGTTACACATTCTTCAAAGTATTTCTATAGCAAGCAGAAATTCAATAGTTTCTGTAATTTGTTCAGAACAGACAGTCTGATCTGTGGGGGGATAGCATAATGGTTATACAAAGAGACTTTCATGCCTGAGGCTTTCAAGTCCCAGGTTCAACCCCCCACACCACCACAAGCCAGCTATGGAGTGTTCTGGTTAAAACAGACAAACAAAAAAAGTCTGATCTAATCATAATGTAAACTTTCAATTATTCTTCAGTTATAGGCAGTATACAATTTATTAAGTTTAAATCTTGTGATATGTAGAGTTTTTGTTACTTCAAAGGGCAGAATGTCATAAAACACAGGAAAACACTTTACCTGCAACACTGATTTAAAGTTTCACCTTTCTTACTTCGGTTCTAAGAGATTTAAACTATTATGACCACGTTTCCAAATCAACAAAGAAACTTTGTCTTTCATTCTTTTTAAAATCACTACTCACATTTGGCTTACAGCTTGGTGCTAGAGATCAAGCCTGGAACGTCAGAGCCTCAGACACTGAAGTCTTTTATATTATATATATTATCTCCAAGATCTCCTTCTTTATTAGGTCTATTTAGAATATACTCTTTTTAAAAAAAATATTCATTTATTTTCCCTTTTGTTGCCCTTGTTTTTTATTGTTGTTGTAGTTATTATTGTTGTTGTTATTGATGTCATTGTTGTTAGATAGGACAGAGAGAAATGGAGAGAGGAGGGGAAGACGGGGGGGGGGGGGGGAGAGAGACAGACACCTGCAGAACTACTTCACCGCCTGTGAAGCAACCCTCCTGCAGGTGGGGAGCCGGGGCTTGAAACGGGATCCTTACTCAGGTCCTTGTGCTTCGCACCACGTGCACTTAACCCGCTGTGCTACCACCTGATTCCCTAGAATATACTCTTATACAATAACAGGTGATCTCATTAATCAGTATTTTTGTTATTTTGGATTCCCCAATACAAATTATAAACATAAGCTAATAGTATAATTAAGAACAATACTGGTGGTCCGAGAAGTAGCACAATGGATAAAGCATTGGATTCTCAAGCATGAGGTCCTGGGTTCAATCCCTGGCAGCACATATACCAGAGTGATGTCTGGTTCTCTCTCTCTTCCTGTCTTTCTCATGAATAAATAAAATCTTTAAAAAAAAAAAAGAATAATACTAAAGGTGCTGTGATCATTCACAACTGCACATCTTTAACTTTAGCAAAAATAGTGACTCAAATGAGATTCAGAACTATATCTAGAAGATCTCCCTCAATCAACCAAGGAAGATATGAGAGTACAGAAACAGACTTTGAACATATTTTCAGGTATTTATAACCTTTAATAAGTATGCATTAAAACACTGTCTGCTCTTGAAACTCATTCATTAAACGGTTAACTGAAATCCGCTACGCCCATCATAAGTTTGTTTAGTATACACATGTAAGTTTAAGTATTGCTTCTAAGTAGGACATTTATTGCACTATGACAATAATGAGATAGCTGATGCCTGAAATCTAGCATAAACTCCACATTACAGCCAGGCTGTGACTGATTGGAAGAACTGCATGACTCTTTTCTAATTCCTCCACTTAGAAAATTGGAAAAAATAGGGCAGAGGGTAGACAGCAAAATGGTTATGCATAAAGACTTTCATGCCTGAGGCTTCAAAGTCTCAGATTCAACCCCACCCCCACCCCCCAGAACACAATAACTGGAGCTGAACAGTGCTCTGGTTAAAAAAAGAAAGAGAAAAGAAAAAGTAGAACTATTTACCTTGCTGTAAATTAGAAAGTATGCCCTGTGATGCTTCTAATAGTTCTTCATTTCACTATTTATGGAGCTCCCCCAGTGCCATTTTGTTGCTCCCACATTGTGCAGGGAATGAAATTCAGGGCCACATGTATAGTAAGACATGTGATCTACTAGTCAGTTATCTATGGGTCATGAGGAGATAGTATTTACTTGAAAAAATATTTTAATCAGTTTTATTTTAATGGAAGAGAGATGTAGAGAGAAAAACTAGAGCACTGCTCGGCTCGGTTTAGGGGATGTGTGCGTGAGGGAGGTTGGGGTGGGGGAGAGTGTACTGAACCTGAGACGTTAGAGCAAAACCCAAACTCTTTACATAACCATTATGCTATCTCTTCCACCAGCTAATTACTTTTTAAAAAGATTTTTTTAAATATTTATTTCCCTTTCTTTGCCCTTGTTTTTATTGTTGTTGTAATGTTGTTGTTATTATTGTCATTGTTGTTGGCTAGGACAGAGAGAAATGGAGAGAGAAGGGGAAGACAGAGAGGGGGAGAGAAAGACACCTGCAGACCTGCTTTACTGCCTGTGAAGCGACTCCTGTGCAGATGGGGAGCCGGGTCTCGAACCAGGATCCTCACGAGGGTCCTTGCGCATTGCACCACCTGCACTTAACGCACTGCACAACCACTAGTTACTTTTTTTTTAAATTTTCTTTATTTTTTCTTTTTTTAAAAAATATTTATTTTATTTATTTATTCCCTTTTGTTGCCCTTGTTGTTTTATTGTTGTAGATATTATTGTTGTTGGATAGGACAGAGAGAAATGGAGAGAGGAGGGGAAGACAGAGAGGAGGAGAGAAAGATAGACACCTGCAGACCTGCTTCACCGCCTGTGAAGCAACTCCCCTGCAGGTGGGGAGCCGGGGGATCCTTATGCCAGTCCTTGTGCTTTGCGCCACCTGCGCTTAACCCGCTGTGCTACTAACTTCCCACTAGTTACTTTTTAACTAGACAATACACTTTGGATGTACTAAAATTAACCCTTAGTGGCTTCTTGGATGTCCTGACCCTTGTTTGCCATGTTCAAAACCTATCAAATCTTTCAAAGAAATTGATACTCAGTATAAGTGTATGGTGATATCACCTCAAGATGAACGGTTTGAAGGAAAAGCCAGACACAAGAAACGTTGATGTTAACTACATTTACTTCTTCATTTAAGCATTACAGTAGATTATAATTTTGTTGGGATTAAAACTTCAAAGTATACAAATAACAATGAAATAATTAGTGTCAGTCATTAACTCATTAATGTGAATTATTAAGCAGAAATGAGAAATGTCTTTGGAAAAATAGATACCTAATGCCAATGAATGTTTGAGATTGGTTAAACCACAAGAATATGTATTGGTGAGAAGGAAAAATAACAAACCTAAAACTGCAGTTATGTAAACTACAAAATAAAACATAGGTGTTTCAGGACTTGGGAAATGGCTCCATGAGTAAAATGCATGCCTTACCAAACATCAGACCTTGAGTTCTATCTGTCTCCAGCACTACATGGGTGCACCAAAAATAGCTTTCAAGTTCAATGCTCTGGGCACTGTGCTAACTCCTGGGGTGCTCACAGGCTCTCGATGGAATGGAAAGGTTTTAAAATCTTAAAGCAGACAGTTTATATCCAAAGATAAAAATGTTGGGGGCTGGGTGGTGGTGCACCTGGTTAAGTGCACTCATGACCATGTACAAGGGCCTGGGTTTGAGCCTCTGCTACCCACCTGCTGGGGGGAATGCTTCTGAAGCAGGTTTGCAAGTCTCTCTCTACCTCACTATCCCCCACCTCTCCATTTATCTTTTCTCTCACATAAAATAGAAAGAGAAAAAGACAGGGAGAGGGAGATGAAGAGGGATAGGGAGAAGTAGGGAGGGAAAGCCTGAGGAAGGAAGGAAGGAAGGAAGGAAGGAAGGAAGGAAGGAAGGAAGGAAGGAAGGAAGGGAGGGAGGGAGGGAGGGAGGGAGGGAGGGAGGGAGGGAGGGAGATAGCTGCTGGGAGCAGTGGCTTCATAGTGCCAGCAGAGCCCCAGTGGATAACCCTGGTGGCAGTAAATGAGTATGTGAATAAAGTTGGCTTACTTTATTGTTAAGACAAAAATGTAGTATCTATTAAATCATATTTTAAAATGAAATGCTGCTTGTATTTACATATAATAACTGAAAAGAAAGAAAACAAGATGTATAGATGGTTATAGATGTGGCTATAGATGGCGAAAGTAGAGCTTTACTGTTAAGTACTTTTTGAATTACACATGTTAAAATTGTTATACTTCAAGAGTTCTATAAACAAAAGAGAAGCCCTAGTTATGAACACCAATTCCTACATTAATTCCCTGGATCACCTGGGCAACTCACAACTTTTTTGGCTATAGACTCATCACAAACAAAATGAATTCAATGCTTCCTTTACAGTGCAGCTATTCTCTAACTGTTCAACACCCACTCAAAGCAATGTTTTTCAAGCAGTTTAATTCTACTATACAATGTAAGAAGTACAATAGAGGCTTGCGGCCCTAGCACAATTCATCTGTGCATCAGTATTTACTCAATTCCCATGTTATTGACAACCAATTTTCACATGTACCGTGGCTCTTGAGGATTTCAAATATCTAACAGTTTTTAGTAAAATTGTTTTTTAAAAAAAATTAGTTACTAAAATAAACAATTGTTAACTCTCAATTCTATACATGTGACAATATGGTCAAATGTTCCAAGTACACAATAATGTCCCACATATTAATATAAAAGTGATAGCAACAGCACTGCATTTTTTCCCTCTCTAGGATGATGATGATGGGATTGAGTAACACCAGAGCACTGCTTTATTCTAGATTATGGAAGTACTGGGGATTGAACTAGGATGGCATAGTCTCAGACATGGGAGTCTTTTTGCATAACCATTATGCCATGTCCACAGCCCCTCTAGTTGGATCATTTTCTTTATAAATATTTCATTTATTTACTAATAAGAAAGATTAAGAGGAGAGAGAGGACAAATCAGACATCACTCTGGTACATGTGCTGCTGGGGACTGAACTTGGGACCTCATGCTTGAGAGTCCAGTGCTTTATCTAAGATTACTAATTGGGAGTTGGGCGGTAGACCAGCGGGTTAAGTGCACGTGGCACAAAGCGAAAGAACCCGCTTAAGGATCCTGGATTTAACCCCTGGATCCCCACCAGCAGGGGAGTTGCTTCACAGGCAGAGAAGCAGGTCTGCAGGTGTCTATCTTTATCTTCCCCCCTGTGTTCCCCTCCTCCATTTCTCTCTGTCCTATCCAACAACAATGACATCAATAATAACAACAGTAATAACTACAACAATAAAACAAGGGCAACAAAAGGAAATAATATTTTTAAAAAGTGAAGATTATTGGGAGTCGGGCTGTAGCGCAGCGGGTTAAGCGCAGGTGGCGCAAAGCACAAGGACCGGCATAAGGATCCCGGTTCGAACCCCGGCTCCCCACCTGCAGGGAGTCGCTTCACAGGCGGTGAAGCAGGTCTGCAGGTGTCTATCTTTCTCTCCTCCTCTCTGTCTTCCCCTCCTCTCTCCATTTCTCTCTGTCCTATCCAACAATGACAACAACAATAATAACTACAACAATAAAAACAACAAGGGCAACAAAAGGGAATAAATAAATAAAATTAAAAAAAAAAAAGTGAAGATTATTAATGGCTTCTCTTATTTAAGACAAAAATGAGGATGGGGTGTCTAATGGTAGTGGAAAGGAATTGCAAATGGGAGATCCCAGGCTTAACCCACAGCATTAACAATAGCCACAGCAGTTTTACTTAATATGAATTTTGTCTACTTGCTGTTATCTTGTGGTAGATGCTTCAGCATTGTTACTATTTATTTTTAAATGCTTATTTATTTTGCATTTGGGGAGGAGGTGGCTTAGTGTGCAGAGTACAGGATTTGCATGTGTGAGGAACCAGAACGGTGTTGTAGTCTCTTCTCTTCTCCACCCACTCCCCTTAATAAATAAACATTTTTTTTGTCCTTGTTCTTTTATTGTTGTTACTGATGTCGTCGTTGTTAGATAGGACAGAGAGAAATGGAGAGAAGTGGGGAAGACAGAGAGGAGTAAAGAAAGATAGACACCTACAGACCTGCTTTACAGCTTGTAAAACGACTCCCCTGCAGGTGGAGAGGCAGGGGCTTGAACTGGGATCCTTATGCTGGTCCTGGCGCTAGGCACCATGAGCGCTTAACACGCTGCGCTACACCCTAAAGTAACATTTTCTAAAAGGAAAAGGCTTCACTGTAGGAAATATACAATACATAGAAAAGGGGGGGTCCATAATCCTATCATCTAAAGGGAATTAATACCAACATGTTGGGACAGCTGAAACAGCATAGTGGGTATACAAGAGTTTTATGCCTGAAGCTCCAATGTTCCTGGTTCAATCCACTGCACCACCATAAACCAGAGCCGAGTAGTGCTCTAGCCTATCAGTGTGTCTATTTCTCCCCGTCTCTCCCTCCCCTCACTGAAATAAAACACATAAAACATATTTAAATCAAACATGTTGGTGTAAATATACAGCTAATGTATGTTTGCAAAAAGATCTTGCACATTCTATTTTATATTTTTCTTAGCTAATACTATTTTAAACTTTACTACTGTTAAGAGTACTTACTGTTGGGAGTCAGGCTGTAGCGCAGCGGTTAAGTGCAGGTGGCACAAATCGCAAGGACCGGAATAAGGATCCCAGTTTGAGCCCTGGCTCCCCACCTGCAGGGGAGTCGCTTCACAGGCGGTGAAGCAGGTCTGCAGGTGTCTATCTTTCACTCCCTCTCTCTGTCTTCCCCTCCTTTCTCCATTTCTCTCTGTCCTATCCAACAACGATGACAACAATAATCATAACCACAACAATAAAACAAGGGCAACAAAAGGGAATAAATATAAAAAATTAAAAAGAATACTTATTGTTAAATAGTATTCTACAATTTAATTATAGTTTTGTTTTTTACTTATTACAACAAGTGTAACAGTAAAGAAAACATAGCAACCCAGAGTCAAGCAGTAGCACAGCGTGTTAAGCACACGTGGTGCAAAGCCCAAAGACCAGTGTAAGGATTTTGGTTCCAGCCTCTAGTTCCCAACCTGTAAGGGAATCGCTTCACAAGCAGTGAAGCAGGTCTGCAGGTGTCTATCTTTTTCTTCCCTTCCTCGCTCCATTTCTCTCTGTCCTATGCAACAATGACAACAACAATAACTACAACAATAAAACAACAAGGGTGACAAAAGGGAATAAATAAATATCAAAAAAAATAAAAGCAACTAACAGCATGAGTGCCAATAGCTACAATCAGGCTTCTTCTTATTACCAGAACACTGCTCAGTTCTGGTTTACGGTAGTGCTGGGGATCGAACAGCTGACCTTTGGTGTCTCAAGCATAAAAGGCTTTTTGTATGACTATTATGCTCTTGCCCCAACCCTATAGCGGGTTTCTATCCCTACTACGTGAAAGTTGGGTTAGGAGCTCAGTACGAGCTAGTTTTCCCTTCAAAATAATAGGAATATACTTTCTAAAAGGTTTCTAACCTCTGGGTTAAATATTATGCTAATAAATGTTAAAATTCTATTATGAATATTACCACTATAGATTCTGGTTTGCTTCTTTTCTATTTTGTCATAGAAACCTAAGAAACTGTTTAAGGTGTGGCTTATTATAGTCACTTTTTAACTTGCCATTTGAGCATTTTAATATTGAATTGTTTAAAAACTGTAAAGCACCCAGATAGATGTCATTGTGATGGGCGCTACATAAACTGTGAAATACATATATTTACAGATTTTAATTGGAAGGCAAAACAAACTAAAATAAAAGGAAACACAATGATGCTATGGCTACTACATAAGAATCCTTTAACTTGTGCTTGAAACTTGACTCATGAGGTACATCTTAAACTACAGACTATAAGGAAGTATTAAATATTTACCAACTGGGCTGGTATAGCAAGATATTAATACTGCCTTTATTCAATTTTTAGGGTTAAACATAAGTGTTTAAATTTAAATGAAATCTGCAACAGGTGACTATTGACTTGCAATTAGTAAAAACTTCTGGCAGACACATAGTACGCAGTAATCACAATGGTCTTGAATTGTGAGATGCTACTTAACCTTTTGCAAAAAAATAATGAAGCAATATGATGCTATGGGAGTTTAAAAGAAAGGTCATTATCACAGGCTAAGCAGGTCCAATAATATATTCTCTTGGAACATGCAAGCATGGGCTTGTCTGTGCCCAATCAAAAATACTGGTAGCTTATTTCATACTCATTAAACTTTGCAGTTTTCCCTGGCTTGTAAAATTTTTTTCAAAAGCAGCACACCTTAAGTCCTATGAAACAAAACATTTTAATTTGAGGAAGATGTCAGATGAATGACTGCTGTAAAAGTGTCTAAAAGTATAAACTTACCAGTGTCACCAAAGTTTAGCTATAGTTAACAGTCAGAGCCACAATTCCCCAAAGACAACTGAAGAAAGGGGACAGCAATAGCTACTATAATGCTTTTGTCCTATGTGTTCTATTTAACCAAACATGGGATTTCTGTCTTTTTAATTAATCTACAGAGAAGCAATTAGCTATATAGACACAGGTTGTGGTGTATTTAAAAACATATTTAAAATAATTTTTGCAGATAATAAAGATTTGTGTAAAAACAATGAGGCATGTGAATGATACAAAGAAAACATTAGTCACTCAAGAGGATATTAAATGTCTAACTGTAATGATAGTGGCTGACTTCACTAAAATAAACAAGATATAAGTTCTAATCACAAGTAATCTATATATACATATGTATATATAGATTATGTCTTACAGTATTTGTTTTAAAGGTAGAGATTAAACAAAGTAAAAATTTTTAAGTGCAATTTAGGAACCGTTTCTGTGAGTTTCTTAAAGCATATCAGTTTTCCCATAACTTGCTTCTAACCAGTCAATAAAAGCAACTAGCATATTCCACATGAAACACCCACTATTTTTTTTAACAGGATTACCTTATGCAAAGCTGTAACGTGGTATCAAGATTAAGTCTCTACTATGCTCCCCAAAAAGAATACCCTCAAGTTAGGCAAGTTTAATGACTCTATTACAAAATGACCTATACATGAACAAAGCTACTTTTGGGAACAATATTCCTATAATCTTCTTTTAAAACATTTGCAAACCCATTAAAATGTATCACTTAAAATGCCATTTATAACAGATTTTTTAAATTTTAATTTTATAATGTTTAACAGAATTTTCACTTTACAAAAGCACAGGCTTTACCTGGATAGAAGGCTTGTTCAAGTGACCCAGATTTGAAGTTGTTTGTCTTGGTTCATGTCCTAAGACCATCATATTAGCATTGATCAATCTGAAGGCATCAATAACAACCTGTAAAAAACAAGGTGTCAAGTCAATTCTTTTTTAAAAAAGCAAGTGATGATGCCAAGCAACAGTGGACAAGGCATGATCAACTTGCATCTGTTTCTGGCCTGTTTCCAGAAAATCATTTAATTATAATATTAATAAAAAAAGAACCTCCTGCTGACTGTGCCATCAGCATACCACCCTCTTACTTGTAATGTAAGGTGACACCAATTATTGCAATTTTCATGAAGCAGGAAAGAAAAACATTAACTTTGCATCTTTATTGAAATGCATCATTATTAAACTTACACCAAACAGTCTTCATTGGTGTGCATATGTTTGTCACCTAAATTTTACCTATCAAAATGAATGACAAAGGAAACTAAAACTGAAAGTGAGCACAAGCTAAGGGACCACATCTAAAGCCCAGTCCTGTCACATCAATTATACCTCCACAGTACTTGAAATGACAACAAAATTACAAAAAGCAAGGCACTTGCTCCACTATTCTCTTCTAGTCAGATACCTTTTACTTCTTGTGACTATAAAGACTTTATATCTTACCTAATGTTCTTAAATGTTCCAACTACTGTCAAGCAATAGGAAGCCCAATACAAGAAAACCAAGGTCATCTGTACTTGAAGTCAGCAACATGGTACAGAATAATATGGTTCTTAAGTTCATGGTAAAGAAATAAAAACAGATATCTTCATTATGCTAAATATCTAGTCAACATTTCTGTATCAAAAGACTTTAAATACTTAATATGATACTATGTTACCTTAGATAGTAAAAGATTTAACAAGAATCATACTATCCTAATGTTTGCTTATTAACATGAAATTAAGTCGCAAAGTTTTATGTACATAGCACTGAAACTTGTAGATAGATGCCTTTTTCAGAGAACTGCAATCAATTAATGAAAAAATAAACTTAATATTTGCTATGTTAAAAATATTAAAGTAGGATATAGTAGTTCTAGAATTATCTTTAATTGTGCTAAAAAAAAAAAACCCTTACATATAACATTTTAAAAGCTACTATAAACTACTTATATAATTAGTGTAATTACAGTATGAGGATAATAAGATGTTAAAACACTTTCAAGGCAACTGAAATCTAAATCTGAAAGTCTGCAATAAAAGTATTGAATGAAGGAAAGAAAGAATATGGAAAGGAAGAAAAAGGAAAAGAAGGGAAATAAAACCACCCTTTTTACAAATATGTCACAAGAGATCAACAGTCACAAAGAATATCTTAAACCAAGGCATTCTAACTAGTGATTCAATTTAAAGTTTCTTCCACTCTGGTAGGCAAACAAATTAAAAAAAAAATCAACTTTAAATTTTGTTTTTATTTTCCCCCAAAGATTCTCCTTGCTTCAAAAATAAAACTAAATATCTTCCAAACATATGATTCAATAGTTTGTGAAAATCTTTTCCTTTTTCTACCACAATCATACCCAGATTTTTAAAATTTAAACATCTTTATTTATTTATTTATTTATTTATTTATTTATTTATTTATTTCCTTTTGCTGCCCTTGTTTTATTGTTGTAGTTACTGGTGTCGTTTTGGATAGGACAGAGAGAAATGGAGAGAGATGGGGAAGATAGAGGGGGAGAGAAAGACACTTGTAGACCTGCTTCACCGCTTGTGAAACGACTCCCCTGCAGGTGGGTAGCCAGGACCTGAACCGGGATCCTTATACCAGGTCCTTGCGGCTTCGTGCCACATGCACTTAACTTGCTGCGCTACCACCCAACTCCCAACAATTTTATTTTTAAATATTTATTTATGAAATAGGAGAGAGTTTATTTATTTATTTATAGAATACTTTGATTCCACTTTAATGTTTCAGTAAAACTCTTGGGGGGGTAGATTTAAATTAAATTAAGAGAAAATTTCAAGGACTTAATATACCACTCAACTAATAAAGGATGGCCTAAGTGAAATAACATGCATAGATTGATAATTCCTGGGTAGCAATATGATGGCTAATAGAAAATGAATACTTTTACACCAAGATTAAAGGAATTTGCTGCCATCACTATAGCAACTGTCTTAAGGAAACTAACATGTTCAACAACCTGCAGACCAAAATTAGATTTAGTATGTAATAAAAATATTAAATATGGCAATATAGTCTACATTTTAAATTTCTGTACAACTTTATAATTGCTTTTTTAGGCTGTGAGAATTAGTGACTTTCTTTTAGAGCATCCTATCAAAATCAACTCATTCATGTCCAGTGCACTAATGAGCAATGGATGAAGAAGGTGTTAATTATGCCACAGTAAGACTCAAGAAAAAGCCCTCAAGTGGTGAACACTTGAGGGTTGAAGTTGAAGACATAACTCCATGTTTATGTATTTACAGCATGATGCAACAGAATGACAGCAAAATGGTCACTTCCATGGTTAAGAATGGAAATCTTCGATGTAATATACTAAACAAAGAACCTCTAAAGATTAATTAAGTACTAAGAGGGGCAGGGAAACAATACATTTTCTGGAACTATTTGAATTGTCTAAACAATGTACCTTAAAGTGCTTATATTACACCAGTTCAATTTACATAATATAAACTCAATTTAAACAGTAATTTAACCAAAAGACTTTTCATTGAAATTATCACCTAATGTGTAATAACAACTTAGACACCAGAGTATGAAGACTATTTTCAAAAATGATGCCAGACTTCTGCAATTCCTTTCCATGCAGAAGTCCTACACACCACACTGAATCTCTATTCACCAGCCTGACCATTTAATTTTTTCTGGTACAAGTGCCTTGAGACTTTTCAGAGGTCACTGCAACAGTAGACAGCTTATAACAAAACCATTAGCAGTTTGGCTAGCTTAGGGAAACCTCTTACTTTCTTTTGTTGTTTATTATCACTGCATGAATCTGCAGCATATGATAGTTTATAATTTCTCAGGCTTGTTAAATTCATGTTAAAGGTCTGTTTTCTTGTTGAATAAATTTTGTTCATATAATGCTGCCTATTTCATACACTCAGTCTTTAATAGCACCTTTGGTCTATGCGCAACTCACAGATCAAAACAGAGGACTAAAATAGGGGTTGATGATGCTATTTACATGTGTGATTCCTGCTGTCTTCTTGTTAGTAGCTTTAATATAATAGAAGACCTTGTCTGTTTTGTAATTAACACATCTTTACTGGAGAGATATTTGGAAGTGATTGCTGTGAATATACTGGTTAGTAAAATAAACACAATCACACACCACTTTCTGTTATCAGACAAATTTGTGAATTGTACACATTATACTCCAGATCAACAAACTGTGATATAACAGCCAAGTAGAAGACACATATTTATATAACCCTTTATTTTTCTGAAAATATGTATTCACTCTGACCTTGCAAATATAATTAGCTTGTGGGATGTGCAGATTTCAGTACCATGGTTGCTTTACTAATTGCAACTCTTGGAAATAGATACTAAATATTTGGAAGCTGCCAATACAAAATAAAAACTGCATCTATTTGTACATCTGTCTTAGCTTATAAAAGCAAGTTTTCAAACAATACTGTGTTGCATATTTACTTTAAGCAAACCCAAGGGTCAAACATTTATCGTTTCATTTTAATAAAGAATCTGATTTCAAAATCTCATTCAAAACTAATTATTTTCAAAATCAATTTAATCCATAAATTTTTGGCTTCTTCCATGAGTATAGTTCAGTTTATCCAATATGCTATTTATTTTTAAATTCATGTTTTCATATCAACTGTTAGGTTACTAAAAGACTAGATGAAATTTCTAAAGCACCAATATAAAGTTACCACTTTGCTTGATTTTAAAGGCTATTTTTAAATAAGACTCAAAAATTAATCTCATATAATGCTGAAAGAAAGATGTATGATCCCTTCTGGCAGTAGTTACTATAACTCTCCTTTTTAAAAGTAACTGCCTTCGACATTTCCAGTTACACTTACATACTTATACTGAAGTCACTAACTATAGAATTTATTTACTTATTTGTTCCCTGAAATAATGACAGCTTTTGGGGGGGGTACAAGTTTAAGGCATTAAAAACAATGCCAAACATCTAAATAAGGGGGAAGGAACTATAAGCCGATTAACATTAAGGCTACAAATTTAAAAACATATAAGCCCACAACCACATAAAGTCTTTAAACAAGTATAAAATGTTAGGTGTGGAAAAAGCAACACCCATATCAAATACCTTTTATCACCTAGAAATGACTTTTTATAAACTGCTTAGGTTGTTTCTAGATTCTTTAAAAATTAAGGGTTCATGTAACCTGGGATGTACTGCTGGGGTTTGTGGCCATTTCATTACTTCTGCTATCATGCACTGCCAGACTTTCTATAAGAGAAAAACATCTTATGTCTCTAGTAAGCCCACAGCATAAAAAATTCAGAGAAATCTTACTTTTTATGCCATTTCCAATGGAAAGCACTAAGAACTAAAACTGACTCGTGCCAAATACATATCACTGAACTTCCGTGATTTCCCAGTCTCTGGTTTGTAGCACCGAAATTATTTATAAAATGTCAATTTTAGCTCTGGAAAAGAAATTCCTGTGTGTATGTACATTTTCTTTCTTCATCCACAGAGAATTGCTTACCATAGCTAGAATTCTGTAGTACAACTTCAATATATTTGAAGAAAGGGGGACAGAGTTTAACATCTTAATGCACTTTTTTTGACAAGTAAAGACATGGATCAAAATTCAGAGAGTAAATCACAAATTTCTTAGCTATATGCCTAATGAAAACAAACTGATCTTTAAAACCAGTATGGCACAACCTACCCAACGCAACGATTGCCACCTCAACATGCTTCACCTCAGACTATGTCCAGAGACTTCAAGTGTGGAATGACAACCCTTCAGCTTCATTACTCGGGTGAGACCTTTCCTTTTATAGCACACTCTAATTTCATCTCAGGTAGTTCACTTTCTAACAAAGTCCCATAACCTAGATATACACCAGTTTCTGTGAGAGAGAGCTTATGTGCACACGTATCCATAAACTACTGCAAAATATATACCTGAAAGCAGAAGTACACTAGAGTTTGCAGTGAGTACCTCCCTAACACTTCCTATCCACTATTCCAAGCTTGGGATCCATGATTGCTCAACAAATTGTTTGGCTTCATATGTTAACTCTCTTTTCAATCACCAGGTTCCAGATGCCACCAGGATGCTGGCCAGGCTTCCCTGGATTGAAGACCCCACCAATGTGTCCTGGAGCTCAGCTTCCCCAGAGACGACACACCTTACTAGGGAAAGAGAGAGGCAGACTGGGAGTATGGACCGACCAGTCAACGCCCATGTTCAGTGGGGAAGCAATTACAGAAGCCAGACCTTCTACCTTCTGCAACCCTCAATGACCCTGGGTCCATGCTCCCAGAGGGCTAGAGAATGGGAAAGCTATCATGGGAGGGGGTGGGTTATGAATATTGGGTGGTGGAAATTGTATGGAGTTGTACCCCTCCTACCTTATGTTTTTGTTCATTAATCCTTTCTTAAATAAAAAATTTATATATATATATAAAAAAAAACAGTATGGCAAAAAATAATTAGTTGTTTTTATATTTATGAAAAGAATATACTTAAAGTTATAAAATAAAGTTTGTTAGAATTTTCTGCACTATATATATGCACTTAGGATGGTATAGGGGTTTCCATGCTTGAGCCAGTCTGAAGTTAGAATCCTGCCTAGGACAGAAATCTTTGTGGGCTGGAGAGATAGCTTGCATTTTGGTGCAGCCTGGGTTTGAGCCTCAGCACCACATAGGAGGTGCTATGGTTTATCTTCTATTTTTTCTATCTAAATGAAAAAATGGTCCAAGATGGTGAGATCACACATGCATAAGGTCCAGGCTATGCATTAAAAAAAAAAACTAGGTAAGCTAGCCAGGATAAGTTATTTAATCTCTCAATGTCTCCTCTGCTCCAAATGGTACTTCACAGATAGTGATACCAGTTCTGTACATGCCATTCCAGTCCTTAGTGTTATTAACTATGATGGTCATAGTGTTACTTATATCATCTTCCATCAGAATGCTATCAAGAGCACAGCTAACTCACAGCCTCCAAGTCACACTTTTGGTTCATCCCAGGTCATACTTCCATTTGGCTGTTCCTAGTCAAAGACTAAGCACAGCAGGGGTACTAGAACTTAGCCTTTCTTGCCAAATAAGGGAATACTCTATGAAAGGCAATTCCGTCTGGCTGAAACCTCCTCAAAAATATGCTGGCATCTCAGGCTCTTTTCTTCCAAACTAACTTCCCTTTCTCCTTCTAATTTACAGGGTCAGACCTGTATTTCTGTGTGAAGGCCCGCTTTATCTACCACAAGTGCCTTCTCTAATAATTGTTTTGCATGTCTAACCTTATTTTGGCAACTGCTTCTTGAAGCATCCAAACTGATAAAGTAAGCAGGGCAGTGTACAGTGTTAAAATTAGAATAAAGTTACCATAGGGGTTGGATAGTGGTACACCTGGATGAGAACACATGTTATCATGTTCAAGCCCCTGGGCCCCACTTGCAAGGAGGAAGTTTCAGAAGCAGTCCTGCAGGTCTCTCTGTCTCTCTCCATCTCTGTCTCTGCCTACCCTCTCAATTTCTCTGTATATCAAATAAAATTAATTTAAAAATCTTACTAAAGGAAACTAAAAAGAGCTATGAAAGAATAATTATAAATCTGGCATCCATAGAACTTAGCATATGAAAATATCAATAGGAAATTCAGGAGAGACATTTATTGATTTTTTAACTTTTATTTATAAAAAGGAAACACAAAAACCATAGGATACGAGGGGTACAACTCCACACAATTCCCACCACCAGAACTCCGTGTCCCATCCCCTCCCCTGATAGCTTTCCTATTCTTTATCCCTCTGGGAGTATGGACCCAGGGTCATTATGGGTGGGAGAGATATTTAAAGACATACATTTCCTTAAGGAAATTCCTGATTAAAATTAAAGGAATTTAATATTTCAAACAATAACTAAATATACCTTGAATCTTGATGTTCCCACAGGATAGGTATTACTGTCTAGATTTACATGTCATAAATGCGTATGACAAATTCATAAAGAAGTTAAAACAGAATTCCTAAGGTCTATTAGCATGGATCTGATAGCTTTTCTGTACTAATTCTAACTTACTGGTGAGAAATTCTGTCAGTCAAGATACATAAAATAAGCAAGGGATTTTGATGTTTTTTCTAGTAGACAAACTAAACACAATTGACACACTTACATTTCTGGTGCTTTAACATCATCTTCAAAGAAAAATGAAAATATATTATTTAAACTGCTATTTCTAAAAAGGCAATTTTACTTTTGTAGAAAATATAAGCACAGGTCAATTTCTTCGTTGCATATCACTTTTGTGTATTATGGGCTTACTAATTAAATGCTGCATAGAAATGATCTCAATCAAAATCTTTCAACAACCAAGGGGTATTCTCAGTTATACCATGAAGAAACTGAGGCTCAGGAATTAGAGATGGCACAACCAGTAAATCATAGTACCACTATGATTTCTACATACAAAGCATGCCAAAGGAAGCACTGTTCATCATGTATTTGACGTAATATTTATCCCAATATAAAAGAAAAGGACTATGATTAGATTCAGTTATTTGGAAGCAGGGTATGTGTCCTATTCATCACAAACTGTTTATTATAGAATATGTAGTGAAATTAAAAGCTCCAAGAAGCATATATTGTTTATAAGATCTATTCTACTTATTTTACCAAGAAACCAACCAGTTGAATCATTAATTTTACAAAATATATTCTTGTTTTCTTATTACTACTGTTTCAGATTCATGAAACACTCTTCCATGGCTTTGATGAACTGAAAATCTTGAACAATAACTTGTGTTTAATCTGGAATTAAAAACAAAAACAAACCTGAGAACAATAAAGCTATTTGGAATGTAAAAGTATGGTGGTGGTGGTGGGGGCATTGGGGGTGAACAGGCTTACCTGTTAGTGTACCTGCCCTGACATGGAACGTAAGCCCAACTTCTAGCCTCTGGCATATCACATGGGAGTACTAACACAGTGGGAGAAGCTGGTGCTGTGGAGTTACTATATTAACTTTAAGTTAACAATGAGCGTGAACTGCAGAATGCAAACAAAAAACAACCAACAAAAAACCCAGGTCAGAATGGTGAAATGTAACATGCACATGGCAGAGGGGTGAAAGTGGGGAAGTGAGGGAGGAGAAAGGAAAGAGAAAAAAAAAGTAGTGGATATCTATTCATCAGCTTACTAGTTGTCTAAAATAATAACTGAGGAATAAAAAATGATTTAGAATTGCCATGTAGTTGTCTACCCTCCTTAGGAATTTACAATGATAACAATAGATTAAGCCTTTTAACAGTAATTCCCAAGTTCCAAAATTCTTCACAATTAACAAGAACTAATGTAAAATTATTTGAATGTCATCTTAAATGATTAATAGAAAAAACTCTCAAAAAACAAATTATACAAAGTAGTTTCAAACATCAGTTTCCATTGCGAATATGAAACTGGCAATAAGGATCTCGAATGTCTTATTCTTCTCTGTCTCCACTGTATAGCTAGCAAACAAGTGTCTGCTACAAGAATGACTGGGCATGATAAAACTGGACAGAAGGAAGCATTTAAAGTAGTATTCTTACAGATGGCATATTGTAAAGATCTAACTATTTTCTTTATTATATTTATTTATTTTCCCTTTTGTTGCCATTGTTGTTTTTTATTAGTAGCTAATATTGTAGTTATTGTAATTGTTAATATTAGTAGTTATTATTGTAGTTATTATTGTTGTTGTTATTGATGTCATCATTGTTGGATAGGACAGAGAGAAATGTAGAGAGGAGGGGGAGACAGAGAGGGGGAGAGAAAGATAGACACCTGCAGACCTGCTTCACCGCCTGTGAAGCGACTCCCCTGCAGGTGGGGAGCTGGGGACTTGAACTGGGATCCTTATGA
This sequence comes from Erinaceus europaeus, assembly GCF_950295315.1. Classification (NCBI taxonomy): domain Eukaryota; kingdom Metazoa; phylum Chordata; class Mammalia; order Eulipotyphla; family Erinaceidae; genus Erinaceus; species Erinaceus europaeus. The sequence goes on from NC_080179.1 coordinate 30,667,540, forward strand.
CAATCCTTGCACTTTGCGCCACGTGCGCTTAATCCGCTGTGCTACCGCCTGACTCCCTGATTTAACTAATTTTCACTAAAGTAAATCTGGATTCAAAATAATTTAATGGAGATTTATATCACTCAGAATGAACAGCATACACCAATAAGAAATACAGAGTTTCTTCAAGTTTGGGAGCTACTCTCTGCCCTAACCCAGCTTTCTAGTCCTAGTCTCAACTATGGTTACATCTTTCCAGACAATATTCATGTTAACGTATAAAGCTCAAGCAAAAATCCCTAAAATTATGAACCCTAAGAAACATAACTAAAATAGACTTCCTAGCTTCATACCACCTTAAAATCCCTATTCTCACCTGCTCTATTCCTACTTTCTGGTTCCTATTTATTAAAATTTTTGTCCTGCCTCAGACCTTACTGCCTTTCAGACACTAAGTTGCTGATGCTACTATGACACCACAGAAAGATAACCTCAGCAATGTGTCCTGGAACCTCACCTTTACAGAAAAATAGAAACAGGCTGGGGTTAAGGACTGACCTCCCAACAACCTTGTCCAGTTGAGAAGTAATTACAGAAGCCAGAACTCCCACCTTCTGCACCCCCAAAAACAACTTTGGTTCATACTCCCAGAGGGAGAGAAATGTTAGGGGAAGGTAACTACAGGGCTCCAAAACCCAATTCCTGTTGTATGCTTTATATTGGGTTCTAGTTCTCCCCCGCCAAGAGAATTGGATCAGTCCTGCTAATTTCGCGGCCCGCTTGGCCCCGCCCCAAGGAACCCCGAGAGAGGGTTCCTGAGTTCCAGAGAGAGAGTTAGAGTTACACAGTTGGAGAGTTGAAGAGCTGCAGAGTGCCAGAGTTTCAGAGTTCGAGAGTAAGGGAGGGTTCTTGAGTTCGAGAGTTAGAGTGCTTGCGCCGCCGCAAAGAGACAGCAGAGATCTGTTTGGTGATTAGTTTGGTTTAGTTTATGAATCGTTGTTCCTGAATAAAGAAATACAGCTTCCCTGCCCAGCTGTTGTCTCGCGTCTCTGTTACCCGCCCGTGAAGCTAGCCCGGCCAGCAAGAGCTTCCAAATTTTAACAACAAATTCCATTAGGACCCAGAGAGAAAAAAGGAATACAGGAAAGATATTTGGTTCAAGTCCAATCAATTACAGAATTTATGATGCCTCCTTTAGGCACTTTAGTCTAGACCTTTAATAGATACCTCTTTCCAACATCACTGGTCATCTCCATCAGGAACAACAGTGGATGAATGGACCCTCTTATGGGCCTCTAAAGGACTCGTCCTCAATGTGGAACCCAAAGGTAGGCTGGGTCAACAATTTCAAACAAAAAAACCCCAAAAATTCATCAAAGTTAATGTCTCTCTTTTTTTGCCATCAGGGTTATCATTAGGGCTCAGTGCCTACACTATGAGTCATTTGCTCCCTGTGGCCATTTTTACCCCCCCCTTCTATTTTTTACTTGACAGGACAGAAAGAAATTGAGAGAGGCGGGGAGATAAAGAGGGAGATAAATAGACACCTGCAGACTTGCTTCACCACTCTGAAGAATAGCCCCTGTAGATAGGGAGTAGGAGATTGAAACTGAGTCCTTGTATATGTGCGCTTAATCAGGTAAGCCACCACCTGGCCCATCAAGGTTAATCTCTATGAACAAGTTGGTTCAAAGATTTTGTCAACCTCACTTAATGATCTCTTTGTCTACTAATATATAAAATAATTACTTATTAGGGGCCAGGTGGTGGTGCACCTGATTAAGCGCATACATCATAGTGTGCAAGGACCCAGGTTCAAGCCCCTGGTCCCCAAATGCAGGGGTGGTGAAGCAGTGCTGTAGGTGTCTGTCTCTCCCTCTCTATCCCCCCTTCCCTCTCAATTTCTCTGTCTCTATCCGATCATAAATAAAATATTTAAAAAATAAATACTTATTAGAGGCCAGGCAGTACTGAACCTACTAGGTTCACATGTTATAATGCACAAGGTCCTGGGTTCAAGTCCCCAGTTCTCACCTGTAGATGGGAAGCTTCACAAGTGGTGAAGCAGTCCTGCAGGATTCTCACTCACTCTCTCCTTATCTCCCCCTTTCCTTTTAATTTATTTCTGCCTGTATCCAATGAGTAAAAAAAAAAAAAAAAAATGTACCTAACTTCACAAAATTAAGTTTAAAAAAGATATACATCCAAAACTAGAATTGGTAATGGCTAATTACTAACCCTTTCACTGCCTGCTTTTATTTTATAAACTAATAAGATTTATGGCCAAAATGTCATTTTATCACAAATTATCTTTTTTATTATTTTTTATCACAAAATAATAGGTTCTTGAAAAAGTTCTGATATATTTTTGCATAAGAACATAGATAAGTACATCATGACTTTACCAACAAACCAATATTTAAAAAACTAAAAATAGAACTAACTAATATGATCCATCAATTCCACTCCTAGGTATCTATCTAAAAAGCACACCTGTGTTCATTACAGTACTATTCACAAATATTCCCAGATTTGGAGACAATCCAAGTGCCCAGCAACAGAGATGAGTGGGCAAAAAAGTATACACGATGGAAAACTACTTAGCTGTAAGAAAAGATAAAAAGCCTACCTTTTGCCTTCAACATAGATGGAACTAATGGGAAGAATGCTAATCAAAATAATTCAGAAAATAAAGGACAAATACAAGATGACCTCACTCATGATTTAAAAAAAAAAAAAAGCAAGGGAAAAGACAAAGTCAAATGAAAACAAACCCTCAGACTATGACACAGAACTCAGAGGGTGAAATATATGAGCTGAAAGGGTAAGGGGAGGTTCAAAGAACTTTGGTGGAGGAATACTGACACTACATTCATGGACAGTGTGGTAGCACATCATGATGACCTGTGAAATTATGTCATAGAACAGTTTTGCAAAGCTGTCTTACCTCAATTAAAAATATGTAAAATAAATCAATATATTGAATTTCAATAAATCAAATTTTATTGAATGGGGAAACAGAACCCTGGTGGTGGGAATGGTGTAGAATTATACCCCTGCTATCCTGTAATTTGTAAAGTCAGTAATAAAATTAAAATAAATTTTTCTCCTATAAAATAGACACTTATTTTGTGATAGAAATAACAGAGATGAATAAAAGGATAGAATTTTAATTTATGTGTACTTTCTTTTTTCTCTTTTTTTAATTTAACCAGAGTACTACTCAGCTCTGGCTTATGGTGGCGTGGGGGATTGAACCTGGGACTTGAGCCTCAGGCATAAAAGTCTCTTTGCATAAAAATTATGGTATCTACCCCCTGCCCTTATGTGTACTTTCTACATGGAAATATGCTCTAGTGGTCCGGGAGGTGGCGCAGTGGATAAAGCATTGGATTCTCAACCATGAGGTCCTGAGTTCGATCACCGGCAGCACATGTACCAGGAGTGATGTCTGGTTCTTTCTCTCCTCCTATCTTTCTCATGAATAAATGAAAAAAATCTAAAAAAAATAAATAAATAATAATAATAAATAAACAATAGTGGAAATATGCTCTAATCATTACATAAATCACCTCATAATAGTCAAAATTATGAAATATTACTAAATTATAGAATAGAAAATGAAGTTCAATAGTATAAGGTAACTTGCTCAAGATAAAAACCATACTATAAAGAAGAGGTGAAAATGGGGTTCTAATACAGGCCTTACTCTAAAGCCTATGATCTTTTTTACTCTGCTTTCACGATATATACTTTTTTTTTTTAAAGAGAGACTCTTATTTTTTTTAAAGATTTTATTTACTTATGAGAAAGATAGGAGGAGAGAGAAAGAACCAGACATCACTCTGGCACATGTGCTGCCGGGGATCAAACTCAGGACCTCATGCTTGAGAGTCCAAAGCTTTATCACTGCACCACCTCCTGGAACACGATAAATACTTTTAAAAACAGATATATTTAGCTATTAACATTAAAAAGACGGGGGGGGGGGACGACAGTGGAGCATCACTTTGACACATGTAATGACAGGGACTGAATTTAGGACTTCATGCTCTTAAATCCAATATTCTAGCCAATCACTGTACCACCTCCTAGACAACTATGATACATAGTTCCAAAACATTAAGACCATTATTATTTTTTTTGGGGGGGGGGGTAGACAGACGACAGGCAGTAGTGCACCTGGTTAAGCATTCACATTACAGTGCGAGGACCCAGGTTCAAGCCACAGGTCCCCCCACTTGCAGGGGGAAAATTCACGAGTGGTGAAGTAGGGCTGCAGATGTCTCTGTCTCTTTCCCTCTTTATCTCCTCCCATCCTCTCAATTTCTGTCTTTATCCAATAACAAAGGGGGGAAAACCCCATTATTTGTAGTTTAAAGTGTACATCTTAAATCTTTCTAATACAAAAATTTTCAGGTAAGTAAAATAGTTTCCTAGCTACTTCCTTAGCTGAAATATAATCTTAGATTATCTGAAGATAAGTTAAACTCTTAGAACATTCATTTCATATATATATATATATATATATATGAAAAAATATAGTTACTCTCCAGAGCCCCATCATTTTATGTAAAGAATTGATTACAAAAAACAGTAGCAGTAAACTATTTTACATTCTAGTGTATTTGTGAAAGAAGAATGAAGTGCTGCTTGGCATGTCTCTGCTTCTATATTTTCCCTACAAAGTACAAGTTCTTCTTTTCTGAATGATGTCCAGCCCAAGCATCAAACTTCACCTATTTTGTGTAGCATACACGATTTATCCTTTTTCTAATTCTAATTTACTATGCATGTACTATGTTTGTTATAGGGGTAGGACATGGTGGCAGATAATAGGTTCTGAATAAGTATTTACTGGCTCTTGCAAACAATACCTATTTGTCAAAACAAAGCTATATCAGTATAATTTGTACTATTATCAGTGTTATGAATTATATATGCATATACAATGTAGAATTACTACCATAAAAATTAACCCAAAAAAATTTTTTTGCTCAATATTAACACTAAATATATGACCTACCTTCAAAAACACCATTCTTTTATTTCCTCTCCCAGAATCATTTACATGCTGAATTAGAGGGACACCTATCGATATAAGTTAAGAAAAGATTCACTGATCTTTTCTTGATCATGATACTCATTTTCTACTTAGGTGTTATTGTCACTTCATCATCACAATTATTTAGTATTTAAAAACCACTATGAAAAGTTAGCCATTGAAATTCTATAGACACAGATTTGTACCTTTGTTCTGCTGCTTACTGGTACTTTGAGTTTCCCCCCATAGTTTTTAACCTTTCCTTGATAAACTGAAATAAGAATAATGCTCAGCTACAGAATTACTGAAAGGAATAAAACAAGTCAATATGATTATCACAACAAAATTTGGCATTCAGCAGTAATTCCATAATGATATAGTCAGGTCTCTGTGATAAGAAATCAAACTTGCTATGAATGATTTGAAAATACAAAGAATCCATGCTTATTTAATCACTCAAAACAAGAAAATTCTATAAAAATATTTTTAAAAAGAGAAATCATTTACATGTAGGTTGATATTTTAATATAATAATCTAATCACTTCTTTATGAAAAGTTTTCAGACACTTCCTCTATTACTATTCACTTTTTCTAAGTTTGTATCTTTATATTGATGTTTATTTGACAAAACTGAACACGTTTAGAAACAAGGACTACAGGGAGACTTTGAAACAGTAAAAGACCACATTAAACAATGTCTGGTTAACATAACATATATAATTAAAAGGCAAACAACTAAATGTATCTTCAAATATTTACTAGACATTTACCAAGCTTTAAGATTTTTTATCTTAATACACTGGTTGTGGATTTACTGGAATTTTAAATGGTTCCGTTTTGTGATAACTTAACACTGAGAAAGCCATGAATTACAAACAAGCCCAGATACCTTATAGACGGAGTTGCATTACTGACAAAGAATTGGATCCCTAGTTAAGGTGATGTAAATATATGAATCTGTACATTAGATACAAGGACACAGATCATCAATGAAGCTCACCAAAGACATGAAGAATTATCTTTCATGATACATACCTAGATAGTGGTACGGGTGATTTTATAAAGTAGTTTTAGATACAATTTTGTAATTTCCATATTACAAGTCATGTGACAAGCATTATTTCAATGAGACATTCTTTGAATAATAATTATAATTATTTAGAAGTGAATGAAGTGAACAATGTAAACCACAGTGGTATATAATATTTAATCTAAGTCTTGAAACTAAAACTGTCATTTAAAATACTATAAACAAGATAACCAAACAATAATATACAAGTGTATATCTTTTTACACTTCATTTCGAGAATGCTATCTTTCATTGTATGTCAATTTATATGTTTTCCTTTTTAGGAAAGTACCATAGGTCAATTACTATAAAAAGCAACCACTAATACTACAAAACAGAACTCCAATTTCATTTAAAATTAAGCTTTGATTATTACTTATAAATACTATGGGGGGGCACTTAACCAGTAATTTTGCTGCATTTTTGCAATGATCATTATTAATGAGTTACTTAAAATTATAAAATAGCACTTTTATTATCTTAAGTATTAAACTTAAGTATTATAGTTTAATTTCATAAAACAAGTCAAAGATTTTTTAACTTCTTTTATCTATGCCAGTTAAAAATTCATTGCAAAAAAGTTAAAAAAATGAAATATAGCAAGCATAAGAAGTTACCCATTGTGAACTATACAGTATGCCACTTTGTATTATTGTTTCTTTGAATAGTTTCTGACTTTGAAAAGCTAAATCGAATCTAATAATATCATGATTTAGAGGACCTCAATTTTTATTCATCATCATAATATCATGTCAGAAAGTATTCAAATTCACAACAGATAAAAACTCCATGTTTTAACAGTCATATTTAGTTTGTTGGAGCTGGTGAGCAGATGTAAATGTAATCTGCAATACTATCAAACTCAAGGTCTCTTTGATAGCAAGTTAATATTTATTTTTAAGAACTCCAAAAATTATTTGTAAAAGCTGAATAAGAAGGATTCCATAAACGTATTGTGATTTTATTTTAACAATTATTCTACACTACAATGGAAGTACATGCTCAAACAAGACACCTCAGCAGCATTTTAAAGCAGTAACCACCTAGCCAATTTCTGTATGTTCTGTAGTTTTTCTAATCCACTCTCCCTGTGGTTGAGCAAAATCGAATTGCCTCTCACATTTGCAGACAGCTCTGTGAAGGTGATAATAGAGCTGCTCCCTGCTGTCATGAGGCAGGAAATAGGAAAATGGCATATGGGGCTAGAAAGAAAGAAATAGAAAAAAAGACAGAAAGAACGAATGCAGAAAAAAAAAAAAGAACTAAACAAGAACAAAAGAGATTTCAACAAAGAACAACTATAATCCAGTATGCTTTGCAAGTTAATCTCTTCAGAACCATTTAGCATATTTAATCATTCATCTGTGTCCTGGCTCCAAAAAGACAAATGGCTGATACCAAATCTTTGGGGCAAGTTTTCATTGTTTAAATTATCTGGAATGTACAGCTCCAGAATAAGTCCTATATAATGTCTACAAAACAGAGTTCTATAGCTAGTTTTTTTGAAAACTATCTTAATCATTTTAAAGCAAAGCAAATCAACGTTCATCAAAGTATTAACCAACTGTATGTAGCAGGCATTTATTAGTTTAACATTTCTAAATCTATAGGATAAAAGTAAATTAAACATTTCTGATTGAATAAGAGCTGGTTAAAATAAAAACAAATCTCTAAATAGTTAACTGCTAATAATACCAAGACATTTATATACTCATAATTTTTTAAGTAAACAGACAAGGTGTGTCTGTGTGTGTGTTTAAGAATCCTCCTTTAAACAAAATAAATCCATAATTTATCAGACAAACAGAATGTGGCAGTAGATGCTAGTAGAGATAGAATCTACTCTACCTTTCCTTTTACACTCTGAATGGGATCCACAACCACTGCCACAGCTCTCTCCGACAAGGCTTCAAAGCTTTGCTGAGTGTTGATATCCACACCAGAAAGCCAACAACCAAAGCCAGGGTGACTATGATACCAACCAACAACCATCTCAGGCCTGAAACAAAGAGGGCATTCAGCTGTTTAGAACAGAACAAATAATACATTTATGATATGAAAAGGAACAACATACTAACAGGGTATACATTAAGAAAAGATGAAAGCACACAGGTGTGAAAAAGCACCATTAGAAACACTGAAATCATATACCATATTATCCAGAAAACATGGAAATGTGTAAGTGTGACAAAGGAGTGCTATCATTAAGAGATGCACATTAGCAGTGGTAGATAAGGCTTTCAGTTTTTCACCTTGTTACCACACTTTCTCAGAGCCAGTTTTTACCCTTTCAGCATTCAAGTAAATATCTACTCTTTAACTCCTTAGCTCTGGGAGCTGGATTTTCCAGGCAGACTACATTTTTAACAATGGACACCAGGATCCACTGTTGTGAAAGGATTAAATATCAATTAAACCAGCAGTACAACTAGGAACTCAGTCAAAAACCAATTTGCACTGTTCTGCTCAGCTGCTGAGCCTTTTGCTAACATTAATTTTGAAGTTTTTTCCACAGTAAAAGAATTTGAGCAAGAGAATGACAACTAGAGAGATTTAATCTGGAGGGGGAAAACTTAAGAATTATTTAGGTTCAACTTTTTCCTATTAAAACTCATGCTTACTAATATGATTAAACATGCAGGATCTTATTCAGCCCCCAATACTCAATCACTGGAAACATACTAATTTATAGGTAACTGAGTTACTCTATATGCTAAAGAAAACCATAGCCCAAGTATACTATACGGCACTAAGAACTTTAGTAGGAGGCAATTTTCTAGTTGACAAATGTTTAGGAAGAGACAACTAGATAGGCATAGATATTGGGCTGTCAGAAAAGTAATGACATTTTCCAATGCAAAAAAAAGTGTCATGACTTTTCTAACAATCATTTTACAGTAAGTATGTAAAATACTTACTGTAATACCCTTTCCCCCCCTAGAAATGATAACCATATTTTTGGTAATATATCTCTGAAAAGATTTCCTATTATTCCTTTATATAATCTTTATAATACTTACCTTCCTGTCTGCTTCAGCATATCCAACATTTTGGCTTGAAACACAGGATCAACTGCCTCTACACTGACACCCTAGTTTAGGAAGAAAGAAACATTGTCAACTTCTGTAACTAAAGAAAAGCCACCCCATATGGACTGACCTGCCAACACCCATGTCCAGTAGAGAAGAAATTACAGAAGCCATAACTTCCACATTCTGTACCCCAAAAAGAATCTTGGTCCATACTCCCAGAGGGGGAAAAGTGTTATTGAAGATGACTAGAGAGAGGGCTCTGCAACCCAATTCCATCAGAACCCAGAGAGAAAAGAGAAAAAAATAAAAGACATTCAGAAGTAGTAATAGGGTAGAGAAGGTAAAACCATAGGGAAAAAAATGGACAAAAATATAGGTAGATAGATAGTTATGAAATAGTAATCATTCCATATCTGTGAACGTGGGAGAACCACTGCAGTTTCTAATGGAGGGGATGGGAACACAGAACTCTGGTGCTGGAAAAGGTTGAAATGAACGCCTACTTGTATTATTTTAAGGTGCTAAATAATATTACAGGTTTTTGATACTGATACCTGAACCCCATTCATGTCACCCAGTTGTAAACATGAGGTGGGGGGGTGGGCGGAGAACCAGGGTCTGGGTGTTGGTGCAACTGGGTTGAACACATTTTTAAGGACCCTGATTCAAGCACCACACCCTACCTGTGGGGGGAGAGGGGAAGCTCTTCATGAGCAGTAAAGCATGTCTGCAGTTGTTTCTCTCTTTAACACCATCTCCCATCTTAATTTATCTGTCCTATCAAATTAAAAAAAGTGGGGGGTTGGGATGGGGGTAGGAATGACTACCACAACAGTGGATTCATTGTGTAGACATCAAACCCTAGTGATAGATAACCCTGGCGGGGGCACGGGCAAAGAAAGGGGGGAGCAAAAACAAAAAGATGATGAGAAAAAAAACCTTCTAAACATAAAAATTATATAATTGCCAAGTTACCAAACTGCTGTTAGGGAGGTTAAAATATATATATATATATATGGCTATGTATATATACTGCTCTCTCCTTATCCATCCATCCATCCATTCCAGGAGTAACAGGTAATTGAACCAATTAGTTTGTGGTTAGAGCTATCTTAAGCAAGCAAACTCCCTAACGACATATTCTAATAGCGGATCAGTCTGGTACATCAGGAGGTTGGAGATATATACATACTTTTGAAAGAATACACATTAAATATGAAAATATTCACAAAAACCTCTCCAATAGAGACATTCAGTAAGTAGTTAAGACTTTTAAATAGAGGATCATTTTGCTAGCTCATCAAAAGGAGTATTTTAGAACATAGAAGAATTTAAATGTTCATATTATATCCCTAGTGATAGGCTACTGCCAGTTTAGGCTTTCTTCTAATATCAATCATTTAAATCGAATCTATTTAAACTAACCAGCCAGCAAACCAGTTAACAAAAATAGTTCCTCCCCACCAAAACAAACAGCATTTTGAATTATAATTAAGAGCTGTCTAGGGGTGGGTGGGGGGATAGATAGCCTAAGAGACTCTTACACCTGAGGCTCCAAAGTACCAGGTTCATTCCCTTACACCACCAGAAACCAAAGTTGAACAGTGCTCTGGTAAAAGAAAAAAAGAAAGAAAGAAAGAAAGAAAGAAAGAAAGAAAGAAAGAAAGAAAGAAAGAAAGAAAGAAAAGAAGAAGCTAAGAACATTGAATATTTTCCCTTCATCCTTTACGGGTAAAAAAGGGAGCAAGAATATAAGGCAGAGGCATATGTCTTTACAGAAAATATTTGCCATCTCTTGGGCGAAGAAAAAAAAATTTTTTTTTTCTAATTCTACTATTTAAGTGGTAGGTGGATCAAAATCTTCTATTATGTTTTTTTTTTTGCTTCTAGAGTGACCACTGGTGCTTGGTGCCAGCACTATAAATCCACTGCTCCTGGAGGTTATTTTTCCCATTTTGTTGCCCTTGTTGTGATTGTTATTGTTGCTATAGCTGTTGTTGTTGCTGTTGTTGGATAGGACAGAGAGAAATTAAGAGAGGAAAGGAAGACAGAAGGGGAGAGAAAGACACCTGCAGATTTGCTTCACCACTTGCGAAGCGACACCCCCTGCAGGTGGGAAGCTAAGGGCTCCATCCAGGATCCTTAAGCCGAACCTTGTGCTTTATGCCATGTGCGCTTAACCCGCTGTGCTACTGCCCAGACCTCTATTGTGTATTTTCAAACAAACATCTAAAAGGAAATAATGAAATTAAAGCTTAAGGGGCTGGGTGATAGCACACTCAGCTCAGTGCACATTATAGTACACAAGGATCGGAGTTCGGGAGTCAGGCTGTAGCGCAGCGGGTTAAGCGCAGGTGGCGCAAAGCACAAGGACCGGCATAGGATCCCAGTTCGAACCCCGGCTCCCCACCTGCAGGGGAGTCGCTTCACAGGCGGTGAAGCAGGTCTGCAGGTGTCTATCTTTCTCTCCTCCTCTCTGTCTTCCCCTCCTCTCTCCATTTCTCTCTGTCCTATCCAACAACAACAACAATAATAACTACAACAATAAAACAACAAGGGCAACAAAAGGGAATAAATAAATAAAATAAATATAAAAAAAAATTTTAAAAAAAAAAGGATCTGAGTTCAAGCCCTGGGTCCCCATACACAGAGGGAAATCTTCACAAATGGTCCAGCAGTGATGCAGTTGTCTGTCTGTCTCTCTCTTTCTCCTCTATCTCCCCCATCCACCTCATTCTGTCTCTAATAAGTGAATAAATAAAATATTTATTAAAAAAGAGAATTTAAAGCTTAGGAAATACTTACTATAATGGGTGTACACATAACAATCATATATAACAAACAAACCACAATTTTATTCTAAATTCTGACCACGAAAAGAAAGAATTTGTAAGTAAAAAAATTTGTAACAAGTATTATATTTAAAATGCACATACACACATTATTTTAAAGTTTGGTGTGTTTTTTTTCTTGTATCTATCTTAGTAAAGTACATTTACAGTAAGCAACCTCAAAGCAACAATTTCATGACAATATTTAATGCAGATACTTTATAAGCCTTCATAGATATTGTCTATCAGACAAAAGATATGTAAACATATTTCTAAACAAACATGAAAATATATGTATTATTTGGGGGAAGATAACAGAATAGTCACTGTTTGGAGTCACTTTATATAAATCTTATTTATAAACAATTATCTATACAATTCCAGTACATTAAACAAATGAAGTCAAAAAGACTTCAAGAAAGAATAGTGCAGTACAAACAGGGTAGACGGCTTTCAAAATATATGTGCAGTGTGCTTTTTCTAAAAACAAATCACTATGCCTGGGCATTGAGAAGTAAAATTTATCACAATTTTTTATTTGCTTAACAGGAACAGATAAAAGTCTCTCTATGTCCTATCCAACAACGACAACAACAATAATAACTACAACAATAAAACAACAAGGGCAACAAAAGGGAATAAATAAATAAAATAAATATAAAAAAAATTTTTTTTAAAAGTCTCTCTATATATCACCATATTGCTTATTTAAAAAGGACCATATTTCAAAAACAATGGGAATAAAATATAATATACACAGATTTAAAAAATCTAATTCCATAGATTCTGAAATTCTTTGAACCAAGCATTAAAACTAATTATATACCCTATTACTTGAGTAACTCAAAAATTCAGTATGCTATGCCAGCTAAAGCTAAGGGAATTAATGTTAGTTCAGCTTATGGGTGTATATGGAATTCATGGTAGCCTTAAAAGATGAATGATTTAATTCAACATAGCCTAGAAATTTCTATAATCTTTCTTACGATGGCTTTTTCTAGCAAGAAAATAAATGTAATAGAATGAAAGTTAAATATTGCCCATGGAAGTGAAAAGGAATATATTAACATGTAGCCATCATAAAAATACTCACTGTTCCTGACTGGGGCATAGCAAAAACATCAATCACCCTAACGGTGTAATCATCAACAAATTCTCCAAGCATCAGGCCCATAACTTCCATTGGAACTCCAGCACGACCATGTTTTAACATCTGTAAGCAAGAAAATATATGAAAACATAGCTTTTACATCTTTCTTTTTTGTTTTGTTTTGACTCAGATTTTTTTTCTGGGGGGAGGCAAGCAGTGGTACATTCACATTACCATCTGTAAGGACACAAGTTCAAGCCCCTGCTCCCCACCTACAAGGTGGACACTTCACTTCATGAGCAGTGAAGCAGGTAGGTCTGCAGGTGTCTATCCCTATTTCTCTCTGCCCTATCAAAGACAGAAAGGGGAGGGGGGAAAAGGGGGGCTGGAGGAAATGGTGACTGTGGGCAGTTGACTGAGCAAGCTCCTGGTAGCAATAAAAATAAATAAATAAATAAAAAAATTTTTAAAGAAAGATTTGTTTTTATTTACTTTATGAGGAAGAACAGAATATTGCTCTGCAATTTTGGTGCTAAGGATAAAACTCAAGATTCTATTAATATAAGTTTTGTGCTCTACCATCTGAATCAGTCATCCCTTGCTATTCTTTTTTGTTTATTCTATAACTTAATTTTGACTCAATGGAAACAAATGTGTGTGAGAGAGTCAAGTTAAATATTCCAGAGAAAAAGCAATAGAACCCTCTCAAGGAAGTAACTCCATTTAGTACTCTGGGAAAGAAAACAATGTTTTAAAAAATATATTCCTTTATGAGGAGGGAATAGAGGCAAAGGGAGAGAAAGAGAGAAAACGAGAACCAGAGAGCATTGCTCTGGGACATGTAATGCTGGGGATGAAACTCAGGACCTCTATGTTTCAAAGTCTGACACTCGAGACACTGCACTACTTCCCAAACTACTAAATACTTACTTTTAGCAGTGCCAGTGAAGAAATATACACTTGTTCTGCTGTGTCCACTGCAGGAGCATCTGTAGGTGGTCCCTAGAAACAAGAATATCAATTATTAAAACTGTAGAGCTCGTTAATTTAAGTTATATTGCATAAATTTGATTGTTAAGAATGCATGTCAAGTGTTCTTTTATTGAGAACAATACAAATAACCATAACAAGCTTGCAAAAATACCTAACCTGTATAAAAAAATATCCAATTTAATATGCAGGCAAATGCCTAACAGATATACATTTAAGTTTCTATGCAATGCTAATTTATACTGTCTACAAATTAATTCTGAGGAACCAAAGTTCCTTACCTCATTGTGAATGTTAAATGCTCTTAGATTAACAAAATTAAGGAATTAACACAGTACATTATCTGAATGTGCCTTTCAGCTATAAAGAACATGTAGATTAGAGCTATAGGACCTGTTTGTAGATATGTAGGCAGAAGACTTTTAATCCCTAGGTGAAAGGGCAGTGGAAAAACTACTCTGCACTTCACCTAATGAAGTTATTCCCCTCCCTCTACACAATATCAAATTTAACACTGTGAATCCCAAGTGTCAACAAGCTGGTTGAGACAGGTGTAGCTAATATAAATACTTGCAGGAGGCTAGGTGGTGGCACACCCAGTTAAATGCTCCATTATCAAGTGCAAGGACCCAGGTTTGAGCCCCTGCTCCCTAACTGCAGGAGTTTGAGGTAGGCGAAGCAGATCTGCAAGGTTTCTCTCTTTCTCCTTCTCTACGTCTCCCCCCCTTCTCTGTCGGGAGTCAGGCGGTAGTGCAGCAGGTTAAGCACAGGTGGCGCTAAGCACAAGGACCGGCCTAAGGATCCTGGTTCAAGCCCCGGGCTCCCCACCTTTCTCTCCCCCTCTCTGTCTTCCCCTCCTCTCTCCATTTCTCTCTGTCCTATCCAAGAACGACATCATCAACAACAACAACTAACTAAAACAATAAAACAACAAGGGCAACAAAAAGGAATAAGTAAAAATATTTTTTAAAAATTCTGTCTTATCCAATAAAAAGAAAGGGGGGGAATAATCACCAGGAGCAGTGAATTCATAGTGCCAGCACTGAGTCCAAACAACAATCCTGGTAGCAATAAAAACAAAACAAACACACACAAAATCCCCCCCCCCTTTCCAAATCCTGACCATTATCCTTAGCACAAATATCACTATTAATCTTGTGACAGAATTAGGAAAAATATAGAGGTTAACTGAGACAGGAATATCTTTATTTAGCAAAGGAAGGTACTATTCCCTTAAGGCCCCTATCTTATCACAAGCAACAAATCTTATGTCTGTAACATTCTACTGAACAAAGTAATTTACATATAATCCTTAGTCAAGATGAATGCTACCATATAAATGCAGTTCTGCCTCAGTCAGTGCACATGGGGGGCGGGAACCACCCTTGGTTTTTAGCACTGAGTAATCTGGGGAATTAAAGTAAGATCTCACTTAAAATGTTACTTTCTGTTTTGGTTAAATTTCTCTTTTTAGGTAAAGTGACAGTTCACCAGATAGAGCATCCCTGGTCACCAGATAGAAGCTTCATGAAAAAGGGAAGCTTTGTGAGTGGTGGAGCAGTGCTGTGGTATCTCTACCCTTTCTATTCCTCTCTCATTCTCTAACTCAGAGGTGGGGAACCAAGAGCTATCTGGATATTTATAACATAATTTGTGAGTCACACAAAACTGCACACTTTTTTTTTTTAAAAAGGAATAAATATATTTTTTTTAGAAAGAAGGAACAAAAATCAATTAATAAATCTTTATATACATACATATATCCTCTTGGCGCTCTTTTCTGGAGAACACTAACTAAAACTGACACTATTTTGTTAATTTGTCAAATTATGGAAAATTGCAGGGCCAGGTGGTGGTGCACCTGGTTGAATGTACACATTACAGTGTGCCACGACCTAGGTTCAAGTCCCCAGTCCCTAACTGCATGTGGGAAGCTTCAGGAGTGGTGGAGCAGTGCTGCGAATGTCTCTCTCTTCTTCTTTACTCCCCTCTCAACTTCTCTGTCTCTATCCAAAAATAAATAATAAAGGGAGCTGGGCACTAGCACAGTGGGTTAAGCGCACATGGCACAAAGCACAAAGACTGGCCTAAGGATCCCAGTTTGAGCCCCTGTTCCCCCTCCCCTGCTCCTCACCTGCAGTGGGAAAGCTTCACAAGCGGTGAAGCAGGTCTGCAGGTGTCTATCTTTCTCTCCCCCTCTCTGTCTTCCCCTCCTCCCTCCATTTCTCCCTGTCCTATCCAACAACAACAGCTATAACAACAAGTTAAAACTGCACACTTTTAACATTGTTACTAAAAAAGTTCCAACTAGGGAGATAGCATAATGGTTCTGCAAAAAAAGACTCTCATGCCTGAGGCATGAGGTCCCAGGTTCAATCCCCAACGCCACCATCAGACACAGCCGAGCAGTGCTATTGTCTCTAGCTAAAACTTTATCTATCATTAAGATGAAATAAATAAAATATTTTTGTAAAAAAAGTTCCAGTTCCATCTCCAGGGCCAGATCAACCCTGCTGCTCCATCTGGAGATGGGGGAGGGTCTACCAGGAGCTAGGAATCATGCCATGTAAACCTCCATTAGCAATAGTGAAAGGTCAGATATAAATGAACAAGGTCCAAAACTACAGATACTGTACAAGAAATTACCAAGGTACTGAAGAGAAGTATATGACGTTCTCTGTACATTCTGCTGCACAAAATAATTCACACAAGACCTAACAGGCTCAGGCAAAAAGCAGTAAAGTCATGGGCCCATTGGAAAATACCTAAAATAGACTTCCTAGCTCCTTCCCACATGAAGATCCCAAATTTTACCTGCTCTATTTCTACCTTGGGTTCCTGTTTATTAAATAATTTGTCCTGTTTTATATCTTTCCGCCTTCTAGCCACCAACTTAAAGGCACTATTCTGATGCCATCCTGACGTCCCTGGGCAGATGACCCCACCAATGTGTTCCAAAGTCTCACCTCTCCAAAGCCCTACTCCCACCAGGGAAAGACAGAAACAGGCTAGGGGTATGGACTGACCTGTCAATGTCCATGTCCAGCAGAGAAGCAATTAAAGAAGCCAAACCTTCCACCTTCTGTGCTCCATAAAGAACTTTAGTCCTTACTTCCAGAGATATAAAAAACAGGGAATTTCCCAGTGGAGGGGCTGGGACACAAAACTCTGGTAGTGGGAACTGTATAGTATTGTACCCGTTACCTTACAATCTTGTTAATCAGTCTTAAATCACTAGTAAAAGTAAAATTAGTATGGCAATTTCTCATAAAAAAAATAATTATACCAAAGTAACTCCTAAAAGCATGAGATCCTAAGTGCCATCCCTGACATCACACATACCATATTGATGCTCTGGTATTCTGTTACAAATAAGTAAATAAATCTTGGTGGAGGGGATGGGGAGGTGGGAAAACCCAGAAATTTTGGAGGTAAACCCTGAAATCTAGTTTGGTTTAGTTTTAAATAAGCCCTCCAAGTGATTTCTGGTTTGAATTAGACTATATATAGTGGATCTATGTGTTAGTAGTGGGATGAAACCACAAGAGGGTCGAATTTGTTTCAACATAACAAAAATGTATTACTCCAACCTATCTAAAGATGAAATTAGTGAATTTCTGCCATGAGTTATTAAACGGAATTATTCAAACTGGTAAAAGCATTATAAATTTGATGACTGAGTTAAGTCAGCTGTTAGTCCCTCCTAGCTTATCAATACTAACATCCAATATACTGCCCAAAATCAAATACATTTCTCTACAAATTAATTACCGCAACTTAAAACTGATTTATTACCTTGAGACACAAACTAAAAACCTAGGCAAAAAAAAGGTCTTTTTAAAATTTTTTTTATTATTTATTTATTTATTTTTTCCCTCCAGGGTTACTGCTGGGCTCGGTGCCTGCACCATGAATCCACCGCTCCTGGAGGCCATTCTTTCCCCTTTTGTTGCCCTAGTTGTTGCAGCCTCGTTGAGGTTATTATTGCCATTGTTGACGTTGCTTTGTTGTTGGATATGACAGAGAGAAATGGAGAGGGGAGGGGAAGACAGAGAGAGAGGGGGACCTCTGCTTCACCACCCGTGAAGCGACTCCCCTGCAGGTGGGGAGCCGGGGGCTCGAACCAGGATCCTTACGCCAGTCCCTGCGCTTTGCGCCACGTGCGCTTAACCCACTGCGCCACCGCCCGACCCCCAAAAGGTCTTTTTCTATCCTTATGTTCAATGTCACCAAGTTTTAGCAATTCTGTTATTCTGTTGTATGTTAAGAAATTTTTTAAATATTACTCTGTCAAATAAATTTGTAAAATACAGCATAACCACAGCCTCCCAAAATTGTTGTGCTGGGGGGGGGGGGGAGGAGAAGACCCTGTTTTTGTTTAACCCTGATGTGGATTGAAAGAAAGAAAGAAAGAAAGAAAGAAAGAAAGAAAGAAAGAAAGAAAGAAAGAAAGAAAGAGAGAAAGGTAGGTAGGTAGGTAGGTACGTAGGTAGGTAAGGGGCCGGACGGTAGCACAGTAGGTTAAACGCACAGGTTCAAGGCCCCAACTCCCCACTTGCAGGGGGAGGGGTCGCTTCATAAGTGGTGAAGGAGGTCTGCAGATGTCTTATCTATTTCTCCCCCTGTCTTCCCTCCTCTCTCCATTTCTCTCTATCCTATCCAACAACAACAGCAATAACAATAATAACACCAACAACCAGGGCAACAAAAGGGAAAAAATAGCCTCCAGGAGCAGTGGATTAATAGTGCAGGCACCAAGCCCCAGCAATAACCCTGGAGGCAAAAAGAAAAAAAAGTCTATTTGTAGATTTTTATAATTTTGTAATTTTGGGTAACATGGTTTTGTCAGGATAAAAAAATCTTCAGGCTGCAAAGGCTTTTCAATATGAGGTAGAGGTCAATCTGAGGCTACAGGTATTAACTGCATATTTATCATGTGCCTAGTAGTTTGGTTTTTGTGATTAAGGGCATCAAGAAGTTCATGGTGTAGCTAGAAAGGCAGCCAAAAATTCACTATGGTAGAGATAACAAGTCTAAGAAGTATAACAATTTTTAACATCTAGCAATGTGCTCTTTCCACTACAGAATACCACCTCATATTCAGGTACACAAATCTACTTTTATCCTGGAAGCTTAGTTCTGTTCCATTGTTTACAGTTTTAGAATCCTCTGCCACCTGCAGCCACTTCTATTAAAGAATAAGGAAATATTCTTGGATATCTAATCCTAAAGCTATAAGGATGGCCACTTAGAACCGGGAATACTTCATAGTTTCCCTGTTTTCTGAAACCTAATAAAAATGTTTTAAAAATTAAGTAGTTTAGGGGATGATGTTTGGGTTTTTGTTTATTTTTCACTATCAAAGTTGCTAGGTCTTTATGACTGCATGATTCCATCATTCCTAACCATCTTTCCCTCCATTTAGAAGTGGACGATGGGGGGGGGGTGAGCCAGAGATAGCCTAATGGTTATGCAAAGATACTCTTGTGCTTGAGGCTCCAAAGTCCCAGGTTTAATCCATCCCCCCCCCCCATAAATCAGAGTTGAGCAGTGCTCTGGTAGAGAAGAGGGAGGGGGAGAATGAGTAGAGACACTAGACCACTACTCCAATACTTGTGAAGATTCTCCCATGTGGTTGCCAAGGACTTAAACCCAGGTCCTCATACATGGTAAGTATGCACTCTACCAGGTGAGCCATCTCCCCATTCCAACCAAGCAGGAGGTTTTGCAGGAGAAAATACAGTACTGAAATTCTTAATAACAGTGCATGTTGGGGGGGGGCTTTTTATTAAAATCTACTGTAAGAAATTTGTTATGCAAAGTATTTGCATTTTTCTTTAAATCACAGCCTTCATATACTAGAATAGTAATAACATGGCATCACAAGTTGCAAACATATCACCTTGTTTGTACAATTAAATCATAGTTGTATCTCTAAGCATAAAAATATTTCAATATCACTTCAATGTATTTCAAAGAGCTGAATAAATGTACACTACCAAAAAAAAGCCATCATTTCATTACTGAAGCAGTAAGAATTCTCAAAATATTTCAGGTACAAGCTATACCCTAAGCAATATACTGAAGTATATAGCTCTATTTCAAGTGTTAAATAACTTAAGTCCAGTGAGGAGAAGAAATAGAAACAGAGTGGGTTCAGTTGGGTAATGAGGTGGTAATAGGCAATGACAAAGAAGTAGAAATGGAAGTTGCTACCCAACATAACATTTTTCATTCCTCACCTACTGAAAGTTTCAGCCATTTTAAGTACCTTAGCTCAAAGGTCTCTTGTTGCAATCCTATGATTTTAATAAGAAAGTCTGGGGGTGGGGCGGTAGTGCAGCAGGTTGAGAGCACATGCTGCGAAGGGAGTGGGAGCAAGAGAGGAGAGAGAAGACAGAAGAGAAAACTGAAAAGAGAGAAGAGAAGAGGAGTCTAAGATTCAGAATTAGAAACTGATACAAACTGCTTTTGTTAGACAACTGTTGATAGTCTGTTTTATATTCAACTTAAAAGAATATCTGTCATCACAACTAAGGACAAATTACATACACGCCCTATACAGAATGAAAAATATCCTCAATAAATGTACAAGTTTGGATACTTCAGCCATTTTTCATTCACTTAAAACTTTTTTAAAATTTCATTTTACTTACTGTATATGAGAACTTTACATGAGAGAGACAGAAGAGGTCCTGAGCACTATTCTTCATACATGCAGTGCTGGGAATCAAACTGGGAACCTCGGACTCTCAAGTCCAACACTATACCAGCTAAACTATTTCCTAAACTAGCTAAAATTTTTAAAATTTTCATTATCTTTATTTACATATTGGATAGAGACAGCAAAAAATCGAGAGGGAAGGGGGAGATAGAGTGGGAAATGGGGGCTCAAACCTAGGTCCTTGCATATTGTAACTGGGTTAAGTAAGATGAATGTAAGTTAAATAAAAACCTGGGTCCAAATAAGCTCTGATTTTTTTTAATTGGCTTAAACTGTTACTATTATAAGTATTTTTTTAAAAAAACTATGAAAAATTTTTCCAAAACTTTATCTGTAACAACATAGCTTTAAGTGTCAGCTTAAATAGTGTGTAGTCAACTAAAACCGGTTACTTTATTGCACTGATTTCACTACTATGATAAACAGGTACAGAAAGTCATTTTTCAGAGTGAATATGATGTGACTTAAACTTCAAAGTCCCTCAATAACAACCACTAAAACAGTATAAGAGAAAAAAATCTCACCAAGACAAAGTAGAAAAGCATAGACTGCTCTGCTTTAAGCTATAATCTGAAAACTTGTAAATGTTGGAATATGTTTTAATTACATATTGCTAATAAGAAACAGGAAACTATAATGCACATCCACTTGTTACAATGAAGAAATAAAAATAATTACTCTTCCTATATAATCCCTATACTCAATTCCTACAGGCAACTTTGAAATCACTAAAGTGTGTCTGACTCTATATATAGTATTTGTTTTGAAAGGTGGAGGAAATCCAAACCTTTAAGTAGGAGTTAGCTATTGAAGAGAACTTTAGGAGAAACAGATGAGCACACTGCAGCTGACTTTTATGTACACATGAAAATCATGGACTCCTCCATAGAAACATAAAGCTTACCTTTGTACCACATTTAGTGTAACAAAAAGTATTGTCTGGGCATCCAAATTTTAAGTATGGTTAGATTAAATGAAACACCTATTTTTTAAATTTCACTTAGAAGGTTAAAATCTGATACAGAGTAAAAAAGCCGTGACTTTTACTTGGGCAGCCCTTGTTGACTAAGTGTTAAAAAAAAAAAAAAAGGCATTTGTCATTAGAACAGGATAAAAACTAGCAGCTCGAAGTGTTACCTACTCAAGCCTTTTAACAAATTTGTTAACACTATTAGTTATATTACTCCACCTTTCTCTTAGTGTGAACTGGTATCAATTATTTAGCCAACTTTATTATGTTATTAAAATACCTGCTGATTAAACATGAACTAAAGTGTCACTTAAAAGAAATGAAAAATAAATAGTATCACTGAGCTATAATACTCCAAAAATATCTAAACATACAAAGCTATCTGGGGAAACAAAACATTTTAATTTGTGTATATAAAAAGATGTTTTGGCACTACAATGTTATATAGCATTTATTTTATAATGGCTAGTTAAGGGTATTTGGTTCTACAATACAATTTTTTAAAGGATTATTAAAATTCATATTTTCCACAAAAAAATTAAACTATTGGTTAAAGCCGACTATTTTTAAAATAAGACCTAAATATATAATATATTGAATAGGTGACATTTCTAAAGCATTCCTAACTCAATTTCTATCAAAAAATAAAAAATATACTGAAACCACAACCATCAGGTTCCTCAATTAAAAACCTCTTTTTCTAGGAAAGAAAGAAACCTGACTGCAAAATAAGCAAATTCAAATATATACAAATAACCACTACTGTATTGTTTATTTCTTACCCAGCAAGGTAAGAAACAACCTTTTAATACTTTAATTTTGTGAGTATTAAACAACTAGTGTGAAAAACAAGCTGCATGTAAACTATTTCTACTGCCTGAGCTTCAATGACTAGCTGAGGCAACCTGTTATAGGAGGTGTTAATTGGCAATAGGAGTACAAGTCAGAAGCATGTTCCCCATCGTCCTAACCCAGCAAGGCTAGGTCATTAAAGTGGAAATGAATTCTTTCATGTCGACTTAACCCTTTCAATGCATGATTTCAGCTGTTTTCTCTCAATTAATTTAAAAAACTTGTTACTTTTTAGAGTTAAAAAAAATCCTCCTTTCCCCCCAAAAAAGGTCCTTTGGCTGACAGTTCCAATGACTACATTATTCAAAAGAGAAGAACAGAGCAAGTTAATTGCAATGTAATACTGCAACTCTCCCCTCCGGGGGGAAAAAAAAAAACATATAAACTAATTGTATTGCTTATTTTAACACTGAAGAGAAGATACAGACTAAAGTGTATAGAAATATCTTGGAACCATGTAGTCACATAAAGTTTTGACTTACATTTCTCTTTAAACATCCAATGACTGTCCCAAGATAATAATTTAATCACCTTAACCTTGGGATACAATAGCAATAATTTTTTAACTTCCACAGTGTCTATTAAAGAATCTCTTAATATAAATATGTTTTGAAAGATATATGAATTAAACACCTTTCTAATTATATTTATTATTCTGATAAGGTGCACAATCATAGAACATCCTAATGACTGGTTGCCAAAGAGCCTAAATTCCTTTTATGGCTTGATCTCAGGTTTCCAGATGGTACATTAATTCTTTAAAGGGGGGGGGGGGGCAGGGGGAAGGGAGGGAGAAATAAGAATGGGAATGTCATAATAATGATGCACTGCTTTTGAAATGTCATATTACAAACACTAATATTCTCATATATTAAGCATTATAGGCCTTTTAAATAAAATTCAGTATGTACACACAGTATTCTAGATATCATAGCTAAAAAATATACATAGACCGTATTTTCCATCTCTGAATGGTTCTGATAAATAACAATATTAGAATAAGAAATAACATTAGAAAATCTACAGTATCTAACCTAATGCACCTTGTGGTAAATCAACAAACATGACAATAGAGGTATTTCATCCAATATAACTAGTTCTTAAATAACTATTATCAACAATATGCTTATTAGAAATCTGATCAGCACAATGGTAGAGGAAGACCTAGGCAGGGGGGTTAGAGTGTTTTGCAGAAAACAGAAATTTTACACATGTACCAACAACTGTATTTACTGTTTACTGTTTTTTTTTAAAAAAAAAAAAAAAGGAAATTTGATCAACAAAGGCATAGATGATAAACAGCATTATAATCTGAGGATAAAAATAGATATTATATATGCATACATATATAAAATTCCCAACATACTTATTCTATATTGCTTTCCCCACCCTACTCATCATCTTTTAGGCTTCCCAATTACTTAACAAAGTTAGCTCCTGCCCCTCTTTAAACAGATTTCTTTTTCCCAGGGCCTACTAAGCTACCTGCAATACAACAAACCTATGTAGCTGCCCTAGAGCCAATATTTTGAGAAAATGAAAAATTTCAATAAGGAATAGTCAGTAAAGAAAAGCAATGTAATAGCAGGAGAGAAGGAAGATGACATCATTACCTGGTTATAAAATCAACTGATCAAAGTAACATAGGGACGGTGGCCTACTGTACAATGCCCAACTGTGATATTTCTTTCTCTTTAAGACCACCCATGATATTCACTTCAAAACAATTTTCACCTACTTAAAAGTGTGTGTGTGTGTGTGTGTGTGTGTGTGTGTGTGTGTGTACGCACATGGTAAGGGCATCTATCACTTCAAGACATCTATAAATCTGTCTCATCCATGGACTCCAGGAACATACCTAACATAGAATTTCTAGCTTCTTATCACCCTAAGATCACTATTCTCACCTGCTCTGTTCCTAATTTCTGGTTCCTATTTATTAAACATTTTGTTCCACTTCATACAGTAACTGTCTTTCAGACACCCAGTTGAAGATATTACTGTAATTCCATTCAGATCTCCCTGGGTGGATGACCTCACCAATGTGTCCTGGAATGACACTTCTCAAGAACACTACCCCTTAGGAAAAGATAGAACCTAGATGGCAGTATGGACCGAACTGCCAACATCTATGTCCAACAGAAAAGTAATTACAGAAGCCAGAACTCCCACATTCTGCACCCCAAAAAGAATTCTGGTCCATACTCCCATAGGGAGAGAAATGTTATTGAAGGTGACTAGAGGACTCTGCAACCCAATTCTATCAAGAACCCAGAGAGAGAAGAGGAAAAAAATTAAAGACATTCAGAAGTAGTAATAGGTGTAGGTCTAACTTAGAAAGGAAGAGAAGGGGAGTTGGACTGTAGTGCAGCAGGTTAAGCACAAGGTATTCTGGTCTTGGAACATGATGGCTGAGGAAGACCTAGGTGGGAGGTTAGAGTGTTACATGGGAAACTGAGAAAAGAAAGAAAAGAACATTTGGGACTTAGTGTCAAAGTCCAGAAACATTTTTAAAAAGAAAACTAAGAAATGTCACACACGCACAAACTACTATATTTTACTGTTCGACTGTAAATCATTAAACCTCAATAAAGAATAAAATATAACTATATAGCAAAAGTAAATAAATAAACAAAGCACCCTTGCCAACAGCCACTCTCAATTAGAGCAATAATAAGTCAGCCCCTATCTGTGACCATGGGAGAACTACTGCAGTTTCCAATGGAGAGAATGGGGACACAGAAATCTGGTGGTGGGAACCATGTAGAATTATACTCCTGTTATCTCATAATTTTTTAAATCAATAATGAGTCACTAATAAAAATTTTGAAAATAAAAAAGAACAAACTTCCATCTTTCTTCATTTTATTGGAGGTTAATGGTTTACAATATGGCTGTTGACACATGGGTACAGTTTCTCATCTTCGTGTGGTATACCAGTGGCAGCAGAACACTCTCACCCCACAGAGGATCTTTTCCATCATCATGCACCAAGAACCCAAGGCCCTCTTCATCCTTCCCCAGGGTCTTTTGCTTTGGTGAAGTACACCCTACCTAATCCAAGGTTTGCTTTGTGTTTTCCTATTCTGTTCTTGATTCCAAGTTCCACTTATAAGTGAGATCATCTGGTATGTACACTTCTTTTTTTGGCTTACCTCACTTAACATAATGCCTTTCAGTTCCATCAGAGGTGAAGCAAAGGAGATGACTTCATCAATAAACTCAAATTTTAATGATAAATGTCATATGCATTAATGTATTTATTATATGAATTTACATAAAAGAGAAAGTGAGAGATATTTCAGAGTATCTATCACTCTGGTATATTTTGTGGAGGAACCAAACTGAGGATCTCAGGCATGAAAGCCCAATGCTCTAACAGCTGAGTTGCAAGAATGTCATATATATATTTGCATGTCATATTTTTAATCTTGCTGGAAATCATTAGCTACTTTGAAATACTATCCCTCCAAATGCTAAAATAATCATTAAGTCAATAAATATGTCTTTAGCTCTAGGCAAGATAACACTTACAGCTTAGCACACTAGGAACATGGTACTGCTTGTATCTCCAAGCCCAGTCATTGTCTTGCAGACATTGAACCGCTGTGCTCTAGCAGCATTGTACAGCTAAATCAGATTTTTCTCTCCTACATATACTTCTCATCATGTTATAATTCACTATTAAGGAAGACTCTCCTTAAGGGGTTGGCAGTCACTTCTTTGTAATTTCATAGGATCTGGGTCAGTGCCATACTACTATTCCCTGGTGTATTTTAATAACAGAAATATTAAAAAGTTAAGAAAAGCTTACTGATACAAATGAAATGATTCCACACTAGAAAAAAAATTGATACACACAAGAGCGTTCAATAAATAACTCAATGCCTTTATAAATAAAGACAGATTCAGCTTTTATTTTTGATCACTATCTCACACACCAACTTGCCAAGCAAGCATTCAGATGCCTCTGTGAGCCAAGTATACATGAAAATGCCAAAGGCAATCCTTCGCTTGTGTGGTCTCCATTAAGAACTTTCAGATATCTGAGAATAAGTATATCCAAAAGCAGAATGAGAGGCTAGAGTAAGGGAACTAGCATGCTTAAAGGATACTTAAGTAAATAAGAGGCTGAGATAGTAAACCAATTAGGCAACAAACAGAACATAAAAGTTGTTTATTTAGAGTACTAATCAGTCTTACAAAAAAATTGTTGAGAGGGAAACAAATGAAGCAGGTATATGAACAGTTTAGTTTAGAGAGAGCCAAGTGACAACTATCCATAGAATGAAGAAGTATTTTTTAGCAACGTTACTACTGTAAAATACTTTTAGCAACATTATTAATTTTTAGCAACATTATTACTGTAAAATATCAAGAAATCCAAAAAGATCTAATAAACAACACAATAAATTTGCTACCCAACTTATCAAATAATACTACAAAAGTTTCAGTGTCCTCTCAGATTAATTGTGTCCTCTCCATTCTCTTACTGAATGTCACTATTCCAATTTTGGTGATAGGAATTTCTCTATACTCTTACTGTTCGTATATACATAAAAACTAAATAGCATTATTTTTCATGTCTTTAAATTATATCTAAAACTTAAGAATGCACTATTCTTCCACATGCTCTTTTCCTTCATTATGCTAATATATATTAATCATGTTGATATGTGAAAATACTTTCACTACTTCACAAAATTCCACCATTAAGCAAAATCATGTACATATTCTCCTGCTAATGGACAATTAGCCTATTTTTTTTTATTATAAATTAGGGATTAGCAAACTACAGTTTGTAGGCAAGTCAGCTGATAGTTTTTGAAAATGAAGTTTCATTGGAACACGGTCCATTTTTTATATATGTTTTTTCACGTGAATAGATATTCACAATGTCTTCTTCTTTCTTTATTTCATATGAGATAAACAGAGTTTTATATGAGAAGGGGAGAAAGAGAAGACATAAAAGCACTGGCACATGCTGTGGTAGGGATGAAACTGGAAATCTCAGGCACATAAGCATTGTGCTATTTCAGCTAATATATCCCACCCCTACAGGGTGGGGTACTGCGGCTGCTTTAGTACTACAGTGGAAAAATGGGATTAAATTCTAAAGTATATATTTTCTGGCCCTTTAAGAAAAAGGCATGATCACTGTTATAAACATGCTGTTATGAATGTCCTTTTATTCATGTGGGAGATTTTCTTGAGGGAATATAATTAGGAAAATATTTTCTAGCTTAGTGTAGGGAAATTTTTATCATTATTAGATTTTGCCAAAATGTTTCCCAAGGTACATGACCACCAGCTTAAGTATGTTTAGACTATGTGTGTTTCTTCTGGTATCTGCATGTTTTAACCATTTAAAAATGAAATCTTTTTCATACTGATATGTAAACTATAGATAAATTAATGCTTCATCCATTTATGTTAGATATATTGCCCAGGCTGTGGCTCATCATTTTGCTTTTTACATTTCTTCATATTTTAGATGCATCTGAAAAATGAGTATACAACAACAAAAACTTTATATAATAGTAAAGATCATATGAGTAAATATATTTAAACTGCTCAAATAGTGCCTGGCATATTTAAGCATTCTACAAATGCTAACTACTTTATAATGGTGTTTCTAAGAGAAAATAACTTTAAATTTC
This sequence comes from Erinaceus europaeus, assembly GCF_950295315.1. Classification (NCBI taxonomy): domain Eukaryota; kingdom Metazoa; phylum Chordata; class Mammalia; order Eulipotyphla; family Erinaceidae; genus Erinaceus; species Erinaceus europaeus. Next base: position 30,695,782 of record NC_080179.1, read on the forward strand.
AATGTAAATTATTTATCAATCTGTCCCTTTAGTTTGGTTTTTGAGATTCTTCTTTATTAAGTGGACACACCATATTTTTATTATTATTATTGCCTCCAGGGTTATCGCTGGGGCTTGATGACAGCACTACAAACTCACTGCTCCTGGAGGCTATTTTCCCCATTTTGTTGCCCTTGTTGTTGCCCTTGTTATAGTTGTTATAGCTGTTGTTGTTGGACAGAACAGGGAGAAATGGAGAGAGGAGGGGAAGACAGAGAGGAGGAGAGAAAGATAGACACCTGCAGACCTGCTTCATCACTCTTGAAGTGACTCCCTGCAGGTGGGGAGCCAGGTCTCGAACCGGGATCCTTATGCCGGTCCTTGCGCTTTGCACCATGAGCGCTTAATTGCTGTGCTACTGCCACAGCCCCTATTTTTTATTTTTTTAACCACAGCACTGGTCAGCTCTGGTTTATGGTGGTGCGGGGGATTGAACCTGGGACTAGGGAGCCTCAGACATGAAAGTCTTTCTGCATAACCATTATGCTATCTACCCCCCCATAGCTTTTCTACCCGTCTTCAATTAATTGATACTAAATTGATTCTTACATTTTGGTTTTCCTTTGTGTGGTTTTTTAAAATTACATCACAGTAAATCAGTTTTGAGCTTACACAGAAGACTGTTGGGTCAAAAAGTGAATATACATATACTGCATTTTATTTGTATCAAGATTTCCTCCACAGAAACATAGTTAATTTTCTATTCTCATTTGAGTATATGAAAGGGTTTCTGCTCAGATTATCTGTCAAGTCTTTAGATTTTTACCATTTTCATAGACAAATTATATTTTGGTACTGCTTTAATTTACATTTATTTTAGTGAAATCAAAACTCTTTTAATATATGCCCTTTATTTGTTCGGTCAGGCAATGGCTCACCTAGTAGAGTGCACAGGGGGACCTAGGTTCAAGTCCCTGGGCCACACCTGAGGGAGTAACACTTCACAAGTGGTGGAATGGTGCTGCAGGTGTCTCCCCTTCTGTCTCTTTGTTCCTTTATTTCTCACCTTCTATCAAGAAAGAAACATAATATCCACCAGGAATAGTGGAATCATGCAGGCACTTGGGTGCCAGTAAATGCCCTAGTGTGTGTCTCCCTCTCCCGCTACCCCCTCCCTCCCTCCCTCTCTTACACACACACACACACACACACACACACACACACACACACACACACACACACACACACACACACACACTATTCATAAAACAATGTAGGTGTCAGCCTATTTAATATTGCTAAATGCTAAGAAAGAACAAATAGCATTCTCAGGCTAGTGATGCAAAAGACTTTCATACCTAAGGATCCAAGGTCCCAGGTTCAACCCCCAGCACCACCGTAAGCCAAAGCTGAATAGTGCTTTGGCCTTTAACTGTGTCTTTCTGTATTTCTCTCACTAAAATAAAATTTTAAAGTAACAAAAATATTTAAAAATAGAATAGTATTCTCTACTAAGTTGGCTTCAACTTCAAGGGATTTTCTTAAACTCAAAAACTCTGGTGATTTCTCTAAAGTACAAATAAATTTCATCTACAATAAATTGTGGAGCACAAAATTTCTTATTAAGAGTAATGGGAAATAAAATGGACATGTGAATACATTTAAGACAGAATAACAAGGATTAAATTTACATTCACAACTGAAACATAAAAAAACATTAAAATTAAAACTAGTTTATAAAGCATAATTATGACAGATCATTCAATACAACAATAACTACTGCCACTATATTGAATGTATCCAGACTGCAGCCTCAGCAAAGTCTATTGTGTCTCTCAGTTGAACTGGAGTGCTAGAACCAGTGCATTACAGAGACTACAGCTGCAAATCCTAAAGATCACTTATGGGTTTTGCTTGAGTGTAAGCTGAGTATTGACTAGTTACACTTACATATTTAGAGGGGAAAAACAAGACATACCAACAAACTTCCAAACCTTTCCGCTAGGGAAAGAGGTCTCATACAATCTAACTCTCACACAGCATTGGAAATACTACCTGTTCCCAACAGTCAAACTGAAAAACTTCTAAAATATGTACAGCATTAAATAAACAGAAAGGAGGAGTCGCAGAAAGCGGAGGCGCAGCAGGTTAAGAGCATGTGGCACAAAGCACAAGGACCCGGTTCCAGCCCCCGGACCTCACCTGCAAGGGAGTCGCTTCACGGGTGGTGAAGCAGGTCTGCAGGTGTCTATCTTTCTCTCCTCTCTCCATTTCTCTCTGTCCTATCCAACAACATCGACATCCATAACAACAGTAACTACAACAATAATGTAAGGGCAACTAAAAAGGAATAAATATAAAAAAATTAAAATAAATAAACAGAAAGGGCTTGTCTCAAAGCAGAAAACGAGCCCTACCTTTCTTTTACAGTTTTACAATGTGACCAACCTCTCTCCCATGCCCTAATATGTGAGGTTTTTTTAATAAAGTTTAATTTACCTGAAAAAAAACAAAAGAAAAATAGCCCTAGATAAATCACTGTTCTACTTTCACCTAACAAATATTACAAGCAAAGTCAGAAAGAATCAGGTTCCAAGTAACTTAATTGTATCCTGGCTCAAACCGGGATACTGATGCTGATCCATGTGCTTTCCACCATGTGCACTTAACCTGCTGCGACACTGCCCAGCTCCCAATTGTATCCCATAATATGTATCAAAAATAGCACGCTGGGTTGGAAGAGTTAACATCATCAAAATGAATATACTACCCAGAGCCATCTACAAATTTAATGCTATCCCTATCAAGATCCCAACCACATTTTTGAGGAGAATGGAACAAATGCCACAAATGTTTATCTGGAACCAGAAAAGATCTAGAATTGCCAAAACAATCTTGAGAAAAAAGAACAGAACTGGAAGCCTCATGCTCCCAAATATCAAATTGTGTTATAGGGCCATTGTAATCAAAACTGCTTGGTACTGGAACATGAATAGACACACTGACCAGTGGAATAAAACTGAGAGCTCAGAAGTAAGTCCCCACACCTATGAACATCTAATCTTTGACAAAGGTGCCCAGACTACTCAATGGGGAAAGCAGAGTCTCTTCAACAAATGGTATTAGAAAAAAATGGGTTGAAACATGCAGAAGAATGAAGCTGAACCACTATATTTCACCAAATACAAAAGTAAATTCCAAGTGGATCAAGGACTTGGATGTTAGACCACAAACGATCAGATACTTAGAGGAAAATATTGGCAGAACTCTTTTCTGCATAAATTTTATTTTTTTATTTTTTTTAGATGTTTATGTTTTTATTTATTTATTTTTAATTTTTTTATTAATTTTCTTATTTAAGAAAGGATTAATTAACAAAACCATAGGGTAGGAGGGGTACACCTCCACACAATTCCCACCGCCCAATCTCCATATCCCACCCCCTCCCAGTAGCTTTCCCATTCTCTATCCCTCTGGGAGCATGGACCCAGGGTCATTGAGGGTTGCAGAAGGTAGAAGGTCTGGCTTCTGTAATTGCTTCCCCGCTGAACATGGGCGTTGACTGGTCGGTCCATACTCCCAGTCTGCCTCTCTCTTTCCCTAGTAGGGTGGGGCTCTGGGGAAGCTGAGCTCCAGGACACATTGGTGGGGTCTTCAGTCCAGGGAAGCCTGGCAGGCATCCTGGTGGCATCTGGAACCTGATGACTGAAAAGAGAGTTAACATACAAAGCCAAACAAATTGTTGAGCAATCATGGACCCAAAGCTTGGAATAGTGGAGAGGAAGTGTTAGGGAGGGTACTCACTGCAAACTCTAGTGTACTTCTGCTTTCTTACTTTGGTGCCATACTCCAAACAGTCAATTTCTGCTTTGCGTTTCTACTTTTTTTTTTTTTTACATGCATAACATTCCCCAGATTCCCATTTAACAATACAACCCCCACTATTTCATTCATCATTTTTCATGGACCTGTATTCTCCCCACCTACCCACCCACCCCAGAGTCTTTTACTTTGGTGTAATACTCCAATTCCATTTCAGGTTCGTCTTGTGTTTTCTTTTCTAATCTTGTTTTTCAACTTCGGCCTGAGAGTGAGATCATCCCATATTCATCCTTCTGTTTTTGACTTATTTCACTCAACATGATTTTTTCAAGGTCCATCCAAGATCGGCTGAAAATGGTGAAGTCACCATTTTTAACAACTGAGTAGTATTCCATTGTGTATATATACCACAACTTGCTCAGCCACTCATCTGTTGTTGGACACCTGGGTTGTTTCCAGGTTTTGGCTATTACAAATTGTGCTGCCAAGAACGTATGTGTACACAGATCTTTTTGGATGGATGTGTTGGGTTCCTTAGGACATATCCCCAGGAGGGGAATTGCAGGGTCATAGGGTAGGTCCATTTCTAGCCTTCTGAGAGTTCTCCAGACTGTTCTCCACAGAGGTTGGACCAATTGACATTCCCACCAACAGTGCAGGAGGGTTCCTTTGACCCCACACCCTCTCCAGCATTTGCTGCTGTTACCTTTTCTGATGTGACATTCTCACAGGAGTGAAGTGATATCTCATTGTTGTCTTGATTTGCATTTCTCTGACAATCAGAGACTTGGAGCATTTTTTCATGTGTTTCTCGGCCTTTTGGATCTCTTCTGTGGTGAATATTCTGTCCAATTCCTCCCCCCATTTTTGGATGGGGTTATTTGTTGTCTTGTTGTTGAGTCTGGCAAACTCTTTATATATGTTGGTTATTAAACTCTTATCTGATGTATGGCATGTAAAGATCTTCGCCCATTCTGTGAGGGGTCTCTTGGTTTGGGTAGTGGTTTCTTTTGCTGTGAAGAAGCTTTTTAATTTGATGTAGTCCCATAGGTTTATACTTGCCTTAGTCTTCCTTGTAATTGGATTCGTTTCATTGAAAATGTCTTTAAAATTTATGCGGAAAAAAGTTCTTCCAATATTTTCCTCTAAGTATCTGATAGTTTCTGGCCTAACATCCAAGTCCTTGATCCACTTGGAATTTACTTTTGTATTTGGTGAAATACAGTGATTCAGTTTCATTCTTCTGCATGTTTCAACCCATTGTTTCCAACACCATTTGTTGAAGAGACTCTGCTTTCCCCATATAATAGTCTGGGCACCTTTGTCAAAGATTAGATGTCCATACGTGTGGGGCCTCATTTCTGGGCTCTCAATTCTATTCCACTGGTCAGTGTGTCTATTCATGTTCCAGTACCAAGCAGTTTTGATGACAATGGCTCTATAATACAGTTTGAGATCTGGCAGTGTGATGCCTCTGGTTCTGTTCTTTTTTCTCAAGATTGTTTTGGCAATTCTAGGTCTTTTCTGGTTCCAGATAAACATTTGTAGCATTTGTTCTATTCTCCTAAAAAATGTGCTTGGGATCTTGATGGGGATAGCATTAAATTTGTAGATGGCTCTGGGTAATATATTCATTTTGATGATGTTAATTCTTCCAACCCATGAACATGGAATATCTTTCCACTTCTTTGTGTCTTTTCCAATTTCTTTGAGTTGGGACTCATTTACTCCTAGATATTTTATTGTTTTTGTTGCTATAGAAAAAGGAACTGATTTCTGGATTTCAATTTCTTCTAACTTAGTGTTTGCATAGAGGAATACCACTGACTTCTGAATGTTAATTTTATAGCCTGACACCTTACTGTATTGCCTGATGATTTCCAAAAGCTTCTTGCTGGATTCCTTAGGTTTTTCCATGTATACTATCATGTCATCTGCAAATAAGGAGAGTTTGACTTCTTCTCTTCCAATCTGTATGCCTTTAATTCCTTGCTCCTGCCTGATTGCTATGGCAAGAACTTCCAACACTATGTTGAATAGTAATGGTGATAGTGGGCAGCCCTGTCTAGTACCTGATCTGAGGGGAAATGCTTCCAGTTTTTCACCATTGAGTATGATGTTGGCTGTAGGTTTGCTATATATAGACTCCACTATCTTCAGGAATTTTCCATTTATTCCCATTTTTTGTAGTGTTTTGATCATAAAGGGATGTTGTATTTTGTCAAAGGCTTTCTCTGCATCTATTGATATGACCATGTGGTTTTTGGTCTTGCTTTTGTTGATGTGGTGGATCACATTGATTGATTTACGAACAGTACACTTCTTAACAACTTCTGGGTCAAAGAGGAAATCAAGGAAGAAATCAAAATGTTTCGAGACTGCTGGGAAATTATGCGGATGCAGTCACATCTGCCATGTTGTCTCCTCAGGCTACTAGTTCCCACGAGAGTTGGGACATTCTCGGAATGCTTGTTCAGCCATGTTATGCCCCCAGGACATTGTCTATATCCCCGCGATATCTGGAGTGCTTTGGTTACTCCTCCCCCCTCCCATTTGAGAGTTATCATATCCTGGAGTGCTATGGTTACTCCTACCCCTTCCCATTCTCGTGAAAGCTACTCCTATAAAAACCCTTCGTTTTCCACAGCTCTCTCTCTTGCCAGCGCTTCACTCCGGTGTTCAGACGCAGGAAAGGTTACTGCATGAGGCGGCCATTTTCGCTACCTCCACGTGGCCCAACCTGCTTCTCTAGCACCCAACTCTGAGGTGCCAGGGCAAATAAAGATTTGTGTTTCCTCTTCGCTCCGGACCCCCTCTCTCATCTCTGCGGCCCACGCACAACAACATCTGGCTCAACAACATCTGGTGCTCAACGTGTCCTGCAGTCACGCCCAGTCTGAGGTCCAGAAAGGCCACCCAGACACAGGTAAGTGGCATCCGCCCGCTTCTGTGGCCCCACGTTTCCCTCCACCATGGGAATTTTTTCGTTTTATGAGGAGGTGTCCCAGTTATTATCTCCTTCTGCCCTGGGACAGATTTGCGCTCTCACAGATGGTTTAATTTTCGCTACCCCTTGGATTTTTATAACTGTGGTTGCCACTTACAAGATATGTACAACGTGGTCTGCCATGAGGATAAGTGACCTTGAGGCTGAGATACGAGAGTTAAAGCACATGTGCTTAAGACTCAGATGGCCTCAGCGATTAGCAGATAGACCCAGAACTTCCATTCCCACAGACCCGTACATGTGTTCGGAAGCCCCTCCTCCGACCCCGCCCCCTGCCGCCCAGGGTTCAGCTTCTCCTGAGACACAAGAGTTAAGAGATATGTGCTTACAACCTAAACGCCCTAAGCGATTTGCAGTCAGCACCCAAACTTCTGTTCCTGCAGACACGTGTTCAGTTCCTTCTGCTTCTCTGGCCCCGCCCCCTGCTTCCCCTGAGGCTTCCAGTTCTCTAGCCCCTCCTCCTACTGCCCCGGTTTTGGCTTCCCCTGAGGCTTCTGCTTCTCTGACCCCACCCCCTGCTGATACGTCATCATTAAAAGACCTAGTGGCTGAGGTACGGGAGTTAAAGGCAGCATTTAAGGACTTTAAACCATGTGCAGTCCACCCCAAGAGCTCCGTCCCCGTAGATATGTGTGCAGTTTCCCCTGCAGCCACTACAGCAGTTTCCACGGCACCTTCCACTTCTGTAGCTCCCTCTCCCGCGCCATCGGACCAAATCCACACCTTCCCGGTAAACGTGGCCCCTTCTAAACAAAACCCTCAGCCGGGCAGCCAAACACCTTTAAAAATCTTGGAGCACTCAGGCAAGCGGTCAGGAAGGTCAGAATGCACGCTCCATGGAACAATTTCCGTTTTAAGGAGTTTTTACCACCATCTTAACACGCCCCAAGATTGGAAAGATACGGCTCGTGCTGCACTCCCAGACCCCCTCTACCTACAGTGGAAGGCATGCTTCCGCAATGAGTGCTCTAGACAGTCGCAGGAAAATAGTAACAAACAGGTAGAATGGGATTCTGATGCTTTGTTTGGAGAAGGAGCTTATGAATCTGGAGCTCAGCAGGCAGAAGCCAGGTTTCCAACCGGCTATTTTGAACAGGTACGCATCTGCGCAACACAAGCATGGGAAAGGGTGACCCCACCCGATGTAGATTCGTCAGTTCCCATTAACTCTATTCGCCAAGGCACTGATGAATCATTAGCGAGCTTCATCTCAAGGGTGAAGACAAGTTTAGAGAGAAAGGTTTATAATCCTGATGTCCGCTCACTACTCCTGCGCTCTATTGTCTGGGAAGGCATGATACCACAATTCTGTCAGGCATGCCTTAATCTTAAATACCTACACCCAGATAATTGGATTTTAGCGACACAGGCACTTACATCAGGCAATTATGGGGCATCTGCTACGACACAGGTTTATGCAGTTACCCCACATGATCAAAACGGGGCCTGCTTTCAATGCGGTCGCTAAGGACATTGGCGTAACCAATGTCCTGATAAGCTGCGACCACGCCTCCAGTCAGGGAAACCCCGCCTCCAGTCAGGGAAACCCCGCCTCCAGTTAGAGCAACCCCGCTTTCAGTCAGGGAGCCAGAAGCCACGTACTGTTTGTCCAAGATGTCGTAAAGGGTTTCATTAGAAGAGAGATTGTTGGTCCAAATTTCATAAAGATGGCACACCCCTGAATGGTACAAATTCGGGGCCTGAGATTTTGTGGACCACTCCTGTTTTAGAACGAGGTCACCCTTCTATGACAGTAAAGATTGGCAATATTCCTTTTAAATTTTTGGTTGACACGGGGGCAGCAAAGACGATTTTAAGGCAAGAAGAGGTTCCCCAAGATTGGGAACTCATCCCTGGACCCAGTTTACATGGAGTAGGAGGGGTGACCCAATCATTTCGCACACGAGATTTGCTCATGTGGGAAGACCCAGAAGGTTCTACCGGACACTTCCGCCCTTTGGTATTAATATTAGCACCAACCTATTGGGCAGGGATATTCTGGAATGTCTTGATGTTAGGATATCCACAGATGCCTCTGCAGAGCGTAACACTCGTTCCCGCGAGACCAAGTCTAATCAGCACCCCCAATACTAAATGCCACTGTTCGTAGCCAAACACCCCGCTTAAGCTGGCTTTCAAATGAGCCTGTCTGGGTGGAACAATGGCCTTTACCTAGGGATAAGCTAGAAATTTTAAAAGAGCTCGTCCGAGAGCAGTTGTCCTTGGGACACATTCGTCATTCTCGAAGCCCATGGAATACTCCTGTTTTTGTGATTAAAAAGCGCTCGGGAAAACGGCGCCTCCTCCAAGATCTCCGTGCAGTTAATAAAACCATGCAGGTCTGGGGCTCCCCCCAAAGGGGTTTGCCTCTTGCTTCTGCAATTCCCACAGGAATTCCAATCATAGCTATTGATATACAAGATTGTTTTTTCTCTATTCCCTTGCATCCGCAAGATTGTAAACGTTTTGCCTTCTCTGTTCCTTCTATTAATAACGCCAGCCCTGCTGACAGATTTGAATAGGTGGTGCTGCCCCAGGGTATGGCCAATAGTCCTACAATTTGTCAAGAGGCTGTTAAATCTGTCCTTGTCCCATATATTCATAAGGGCCTTAATGTTTTTCATTATACAGATGATATTTTAATATGGGGAAAATCAGATACAGATCTCTATGCCTTACGTGATTTTCTCATTCCTGCATTAAAGAAAAGCGGCCTTAATGTAGCCCCTGAGAAGATACAGCTAATCCCTCCAATATCTTTCTTAGGTTCAGAGATTTCTTTAACGCAAATTCGTCCCTTAAAACCTAATGTCACCTTTCCTTCTAACCTTACTCTTGCTTCTTTACAAAGTTTTCTAGGAAATATAAATTGGCTTAGGCAGTATCTCTATCTGCCTACAAGCTGCCTCCAACCACTGTTTGACCTGTTAAAAGGAAACAAACAGCCCTCCTCAAAACGTAAGTTAACTCCCGAGGCCTCCTCGGCACTGGAAAGGGTTAACAAGGGCCTCCAGGACACGCACCTTGTTCGATTCTCTCCCTCCTCTCCGGTAAACCTTCTAATCTTCAACTCCACCCCCACAGTAGTAGGGGCATTGTGGCAAGACCATGGGGTTCTTGAGTGGCTTCACACGCAAGTAGGAGGAACTCCAAGACTCCTCACTGAGATAGACGCGTTAGCATTCATGGTTCGCCAAGGAAGAAATAGGTCTGCGCAGGTCTTAGGGAAAGACACATGAGAAATCATCTGTTCATATGGTAAGGTATGAAACTGTAAGAAGTTCCTCCATATCCAACCTATGTGAATTAACAACATTCACATATTCTTGTAAACTTAACTGGGGTATCTTGTCTTGCCACCATAGGCCTGCCTTTGTCAGCCAATAATTTAAAGATGTTAATGGTGCCACTTTTAAAAGTCTTCCAGAAGACTGAAGACACTGGAATACTCCCTGCCAGCTTCTATGAAGCCAACATCACCCTGATACCAAAAGCAGACAGGGACACAACCAAAAAAGAAAACTACAGACCAATATCTCTCATGAACATAGATGCAAAAATATTAAACAAAATTCTAGCCAACCAGATACAGCAGTATATCAAAAAGATTGTTCATCATGACCAAGTGGGGTTTATCCCAGGCATGCAAGGTTGGTTTAATATATGTAAATAAATCAATGTGATCCACCACATCAACAAAAGCAAAACCAAAAACCACATGGTCATATCAATAGATGCAGAGAAAGCCTTTGACAAAATCCAACATCCCTTTATGATGAAAACACTACAAAAATGGGAATAGATGGAAAATTCCTGGAGATAGTGGAGTCTATATATAGCAAACCTACAGCCAACATCATACTCAATGCTGAAAAACTGGAAGCATTTCCACTCAGATCAGGTACTAAACAGTGCTGCCCACTATCACCATTACTATTCAACATAATGTTGGAAGTTCTTGCCATAGCAATCAGGCGGGAGCAAGGAATTAAAGGCATACAGATTGGAAGAGAAGAAGTCAAACTCTCCTTATTTGCAGATGACATGATAGTATACATGGAAAAACCTAAGGAATCCAGCAAGAAGCTTTTGGAAATCATCAGGCAATACAGTAATGTGTCAGGCTATAAAATTAAGATTCAAAAGTCGGTGGCATTCCTCTATGCAAACACTAAGTTAGAAGAAATTGAAATCCAGAAATCAATTCCTATTACTATAGCAACAAAAACAATAAAATATCTAGGAGTAAACCTAACCAAAGAAGTGAAAGACTTGTATACTGAAAATTATGAGTCCCTACTCAAAGAAATTGAAAAAGACACAAAGAAGTGGAAAGATATTCCATGTTCATGGGTTGGAAGAATTAACATCATCAAAATGAGTATATTACACAGAGACATCTACAAATTTAATGCTATCCCCATCAAGATCCCAAGCACATTTTTTAAGAGAATGGAAAAAATGCTACAAATGCTTATCTGGAACCAGAAAAGACCTAGAATTGCCAAAACAATCTTGAGAAAAAAGAACAGAACCAGAGGCATCACACTGCCAGATCTCAAACTGTATTATAGAGCCATTGTCATCAAAACTGCTTGGTACTGGAACATGAATAGACACACTGACCAGTGGAATAGAATTGAGAGCCCAGAAATGAGGCCCCACACCTATGGACATCTAATCTTTGACAAAGGTGCCCAGACTATTACATGGGGAAAGCAGAGTCTCTTCAACAAATGGTGTTGGAAACAATGGGTTGAAACATGCAGAAGAATGAAACTGAATCACTGTATTTCACCAAATACAAAAGTAAATTCCAAGTGGATCAAGGACTTGGATGTTAGACCACAAACTATCAAATACTTAGAGGAAAATATTGGCAGAACTCTTTTCCACATAAATTTTAAAGACATTTTCAATGAAACGAATCCAATTACAAGGAAGACTAAGGCAAGTATAAACCTATGGGACTACATCAAATTAAAAAGCTTCTTCACAGCAAAAGAAACCACTACCCAAACCAAGAGACCCCTCACAGAATGGGCGAAGATTTTTACATGCCATACATCAGATAAGAGTTTAATAACCAACATATATAAAGAGCTTGCCAGACTCAACAACAAGACAACAAATAACCCCATCCAAAAATGGGGGGAGGACTTGGACAGAATATTCACCACAGAAGAGATCCAAAAGGCCGAGAAACACATGAAAAAATGCTCCAAGTCTCTGATTGTCAGAGAAATGCAAATCAAGACAACAATGAGATATCACTTCACTCCTGTGAGAATGTCATACATCAGAAAAGGTAACAGCAGCAAATGCTGGCGAGGGTGTGGGGTCAAAGGAACCCTCCTACACTGCTGGTGGGAATGCAAATTGGTCCAACCTCTGTGGAGAACAGTCTGGAGAACTCTCAGAAGGCTAGAAATGGACCTACCCTATGATCCTGCAATTCCTCTCCTGGGGATATATCCTAAGGAACCCAACACATCCATCCAAAAAGATCTGTGTACACATACGTTTTTGGCAGCACAATTTGTAATAGCCAAAACCTGGAAACAACCCAGGTGTCCAACAACAGATGAGTGGCTGAGCAAGTTGTGGTATATATACACAATGTAATACTACTCAGCTGTAAAAAATGGTGACTTCACCGTTTTCAGCCGATCTTGGATGGACCTTGAAAAAATCATGTTGAGTGAAGTAAGTCAGAAACAGAAGGATGAATATGGGATGATCTCACTCTTAGGCAGAAGTTGAAAAAACAAGATCAGAAAAGAAAACACAAGTAGAACCTGAAATGGAATTGGCGTATTGCACCAAAGTAAAAGACTCTGGGGTGGTGGGTGGGGAGAATACAGGTCCATGAAGGATGATAAATGACATAGTGGGGATTGTATTGTTAAATGGGAAACTGGGGGATGTTATGCATGTACAAACTATTGTATTTACTGTTGAATGTAAAACATTAATTCCCCAATAAGGAAATAATTTTTTTTAAAAAAGTGGGTAACAGGGTGGGGCTATCGCATAATGGTTATGCAAAGACTTTCATGCCTGAGGCTCTCAAGTCCCAGGTTCAATCCCCCACACCACCATAAGCCAGAGCTGAGCAAAAAAAAAAAAAAAAAAAAGTGGGCAACAGACTTCAATAACTACCTCACTAAAACAATGAGTGGCTAATAAACAGACAGAAAGATGTCCAACATCACTAATCATAAGGAAAACTAAAACTAAAACCACATAGACCCTATTATCTTTCTCTAATCAATTAATAAATACCTACTGTTGGATGATCCATTTGTTTTACTCCTATGTGTACAGAAAACTATAATACAGAGAAATCTCTGTAATTGCAAGAGAAATAGCTCACTATCATGAAAACTAAAGGATCTTTAAAAAATATTTTCCCCTTTAAAGTTATCTCTAGAGGCTGGGGAGGTGGATCAGTGGGTAAAATACATGCTTTGCAAAGTTTTAATCCTTGGAATTTCATATGCCAGAAGTGTTCTGGTTTCTTTCTTATTAAGTAACTTTTTAAAGAAATCATTACAAAAGCTATTTCTAAAGTAAACAATATGGCAGAGTTTAATAACACAAATGTTCTAAACATAGTCACTTCAAGAATCTGAAAATCTAGGTTATGGTCTACAATTCCAACCACATGTTCCAGAAACCTCTATTTCAAGACAACCTGTAACCAGAGACTGTAAGTGACTTGTAACCAGAGACAGCCTACCTTTACCACTGTGAATCACAAAGCATTATGTAACCATGAATTGAACTAGATGGACGGGAACTACAAATTCTTTTTTAAATCACCCCAAAGGAACTCATTTCTCTCTTGTTGTGCCACTTTCTAAGACCCTTCTCCAGGGTTGGGAGCTGTAGAGTAAGAAATGTACTCCCTTTTCCAATTCCCTTAAATGTTTGTGTTCGGGAGTCATATCGCAGAGGGTTAAGCGCAGGTGGTGCAAAGTGCAAGGACTGGCATTAAGGATCCTAGTTCGAGCCTCCAGCTCCCCACCTGCAGGAGAGTCACTTCACAAGTGGTGAAGCATGTCTGCAGGTGTCTATCTTTCTCTCCCCCTCTTCTCTCCATTTCTCTCTATCCTATCCAACAATGACATCAACAATAATAACTACAACAATAAAACTACAAGGGCAACAAAAGGAAATAAACAAAATATTTTTTAAAAAATGTCTGTGTTCAGAAATATAGACGGCAAGGATGGAATGAAAAAAAAAACCTTGTATTATTTACAGTTGATAAAAATACTAAATGTAAATACATAGCAACTCTAACCTGTACTTTTTACTCCACACTTCTGTTGAATTTACACTGCTCTCCTAAACTTACTTTTGACTCTGAAAAAAAGTGATTAACTGTTGTAAACATAATGGTATGTGATAGTAAATCAATGTTGATAACGAACCTTTATATTTATAAAAATAAAGTCAAGGAAAACTTAAAGTTTTACTAAAGAGTTGTTGGAATACTATAACAACAAACAACAAAAAAAAAATTAAAGAAAAAAATGCCTCAGGGCTGAGTAGTGGCACACCTGGTTAAGTAGACATGCTACCAAGGAAGGACCCAGGAAGGACCCAGGTATAAGCCCCTTGTTCCCCACCTGTAAGAAGAATGTTTCACAAGTGGTGAAGCAGTCCTGCAGCTGTCTGTCTCTCTCTCTCTCTCTCTCTGCTTTTCTATTCCTTTTCCCTCTGAATTTCTTTGTCTGGTCAAACTGAATATATATATATATATATTTAATTACATTAAAACTCATATAGGCTTTCATGATTCACAGATTTTAGGACTAGTCATTTTTTCACGTCTCCACCAATATTACCATGACTATAAAATATTCAACTAGAGAGAGGCAGGCTGGGAGTATGGATTGACCTGTCAATACCCATGTTCAGCGGGGAAGCAATTACAGAAGCCAGACTTTCCATCTTCTGCATCCCACAATGATCTTGGGTCCATACTCCTAGAGGGTTAAAGAATAGGAAAGCTATTAAGGGAGGGGATGGGATACAGAGTTCTGGTGGTGGGAATTGTGTAGAATTGTACCCTTCTTATCCTATGGTTTTGTCAATGTTTCCTTTTTATAAAAAAAAATTTTTTTTTAATAAAATTAAAAGTTTATAAAAATAAATTAAATAAAATATTCAATTATGAACAATGTTCTATTAAGACAGCCCACTAAAATTTAACCACTGGCTAACAGGCAAGACAGAACTGGAAATGTACAATTGTCAGTTGATATACAAAAATTCTAAATTAGCATATGAAAGTAATCTACAGATGGCTATGTACAATTCAAAGAAATCAAGTGAATCAAAGGTGGAAACTGTCTGTACTTACAAATCTAAAATGAGCTAATAAGCAATGAATGTTCTGCCACAATTAAACATAGATCTCTGGACTTGGTATGGTTTCATTACTAAAATAAGTAATAGGACTGAGAGGCCAGGTGGGTGCACCTGGTAGAGCACATACGTTCTAAGGCCCTGGGTTCAAGCCCGAGATCCACCTGCTGGAGGAACACTCTATGAGTTGTGAAACAGATCTACAGGTGTCTCTCTCCCTCTCTATTACCTACTTCTCTCTCAAATTCTTTCATTTGCTACCCAAAAAATAAATCAATAATATATATTTTAATACTTATTTATTCCCTTTTGTTGCCTTTGTTGTTTTATTATTGTAGTTATTATTGATGCCATTGTTGTTGGATAGAACAGAGAGAAATGGAGAGAAATGGGGAAGACAGAGAGGGAGAGAGAAAGACACCTGAAGACATGCTTCACCGCTTGTGAAGCGACTTTCCTGTAAGTGGGGAGCCGGAGACTCAAGCCAGGATTCTTACGCTGGTCCTTGGCACTTTGCAACACCTGCGCCTTAACCCAACCCCCAATAAAATATTTTTAAATAATAATAATAGGGCTGAGAAGATAGCCTAATAGTTATGTAAATATCTCATGCCTGAGGCTCTGAGGTCCCAGGTTCAATCCCCTGCATCACCATAAGCCAGAGCTGAGCAGTGCTCTAATTAAATAAGTAAATAATACAGTAAGGCTATCGTTATCTCCCACTCCCAATTTTGAGCTTTTAGTACCATTGCAGAGATCCATTATATACCATTACCCTACCTAGTATAGTCCTATAAATGAGGAAACTAAGACGCAAAGATCAAGGGAAGTGGTAGAGCCTACATTCAATGCTAAAGCCTAGGGCCAGTGAAATAGCTCATATGGACAGTGTACTGCTTTGCCATGTGTAGAGTGCAAGTTGGACCCCAGCCTCCACCACATAGAAGGAAACTTCTGCCTCTTTGCTTTGCTGTCTTTATCTAAAAAATGAAACAAACAAAATGCTAATATCTATATTTTTATTACATTAAGCTAAACCTATACTAATTACATATTAATTCCAATTCTGAGACTTTATCTTCTGGCTGTATACATGTGAGATGTTTTCAAAAGGATATTTGCTACAAAACTGCAAGTCAAAACATGATTTATTTTTTTAATTTTAACTTATTTATAAAAGGAAACACTGACAAAACCATAGGATATGGGGGAGGGGTACAATTCCCACCACCAGAACTCTATATCCCATTCCCTACCCCAATAGCTTTCCTATTCTTTAACCCTCTGGGAGTATAGATCCAAGGTCATTGTGGGGATGCAGAAGGTGGGAGGTCTGGCTTCTGTAACTGCTTCCCCACAAAACATGATTTATTGAGCTCAATCTTCACCAAAGCATGTGCATTATCTTCCCCTACCCCCACCCCGCCCTGCCACCCCTTACTCCCCTACCTCTCTGTATCTGCAAAAGTTATACTGGAAGGTGGTCATAAACTAGAGAGGGCAAGGACAACAAAAAGGACAGGATTAAGCCATATAATAGAAGGTCTGGAGGGTGGGGAGGTGGCTCAATGGATAGAAGTACACTGAACTATCAAACATGAGGTCTCAGGTTCAGTCTCTTGAATTTGAGTTGGAATTGTTCACTCATGTTCTGTTTGTCTGGCTCTTTCTCCCTTTACCTCTTTCTGTGCATCCTCTTTCTCTTTTCTTTTTCTTCTTTTTTTTTTTTAACCAGAGCACTGCTCAGCTCTGGCTTGTGGTAGTACGGGGGATTGAATGTGGGACTTTGGAGCCTCAGGCATGAGAGTCTCTGTCCTATCCAGCAACGATGACATCAATAACAACAATAAAATAACAAAGGCAACAAAAGCAAATAAATAAATAAAAAGGTTTAAAAAAAAAAAAGGAAGGAAGCTCTCTCAGAAACCCCAAAAGCTAATCATATCTATAAGCATTTGAGAAAAGTTTAAGATGAGTTAAAAAAAAAAACTTCCTATAAGAGTATGAAAGTTACATCACTGTGAGGAAAGCCATGGCAGAACGTATGCCCAAGAAATTTAAACAAACTTTTATTTTAATGTAATAGCCACCATTAAGACATTAAAACCTTTGAAAACTTACAGGAAAAACGTTGTCACTGAATAAAATTAGTACATTAAAAAAAAACCCAGTACTTAGTGACCTTAGAAAGCTATATATTTATTTAAGGAAATCAGACATTTGAAAAGTGAGTTTATATTAACCATAAAGTTCAAGAAACTTGTAACGTATGCCAGTTCCATGCCCCATGGCAATGAAAATGCTAACCTGTGCCAATCAAATCACCAACCAACATTACTGTGAAGACCACAAAAGAAGCTGTTAACACTCTAGTTTAATCTCAGCATAGGCCAAAGCAGCAGATTAGGCAGAACTTCACATCAATGGCAGGTCTCCCAAGTTCTCTTGATGCCACAGAATTCATAAATGGGATCAGTATGTTCTATAAAAACATGGTACTGCAAAAGGAAAAAAGGTTCCACAGCACCAAGCAGTGTAATACTTGAAACCTCATCATCAAAGTGACAGTTTTCAAGTGCCATTTATGATGCCCTAGTCTGGAAACATCCCAGCTAACCCATCTGATCAGCAATTTCACAGATGGAAGCACTTGATGGCTAATTGGCAAGTCTATTATTCAAATAAAACAGCACTCTGTACCTCTTCTTTCATTATTACAAGTCAAGGTACAAGAATGGTCATTCAAATTAGCCTAAGTAAGAGAAGCCACTTTCATAAAAAAATTTTATGCAACAACTAATTTTGGCAATTAGTTTAGAGCATTAATCAGTTTCTTAATAGCAAGGAAAAAAACATAAACTAAAAGGAGTACAAAATGCAAACCTTCAGGCTGGTGAAATAGTTCATTTGGATAGTGTGCTGCTTTGCCTTGTGTGCAGCCAAGGTTCACGCCCAGCCCGTACTGCACTGAAGGAAGATTTATTGCTATGGTCTCTTTCACTCACTCTCTCTGACTGATTCTACAAAAACAAATAAGTAAGAAAAATCAAAAAGATGCAAACTATTTTTTTGAAAGATACACTATATTTCCTGATTTATTAGTAGTCAGAATGTACATTATGGTAGGGAATAAAATATTCATTCATTCTTTAAATGGTCTTAAAACATGGACCAAGTATTAGATATCATAGTATGAAAAATCCTCTTACTTATTGTAGGCTTCCTAAAATAAATTAAAATTAAAGCAAATATCTTACTTTTCATCTATATTTTGAAATGATTTTTTAAAATTCAAGACAATCAGTTTTCCCCTCATATTAAGTGATTTATGAGACTACAAGTTAATAGGAGTGTATATCAACACCATTCCCACCACCAAAAGTGAGTGTGTGTGTGTGTGTGTGTGTGTGTGTGTCCCCATCCCAGTGAAGCTCAACATCTACCTTCACCCTCCACCCAGAGATTTTTACTTTGGTACCATAATCCAAATTCAGTAAGATTCTGCTTTGAGTTTCCCTTTGTTCTTTTTTTCTTTACAATAAAAATTTATAAAGACGAAGGTTTTGAATTTATGAAGTAGTCAGTGACAGTACTATAGATACCATCTATCTGAGAAAATGTTACTGATGTAGAATAGGATTTGGCATTAGAAAGACATGAAGCAACCTAGGAGTTGGTACAATGGACTGAAACTGAACCCTCAAACATTAAGGCCCAAATTCAATCCCCAGCATTACCTGTGCTAGAGTGATGCTCTGGTTCCCCTACCACCAGCAGCATCATTAATGAATTTGTAGAAGAGGGGTAGGAAGAGGAGCAAAGAGAGGAGGAAGAGGAGGACCTAAAGCTATACTCCTGAAATTTGACAGTATTTGTAAACTAATGGTAAATCAACAAATTTTTAAAAATTTGATTAAAAAATGTTTATCTAACTTTAATTCTTATTAACTCAATGACAACTCTACTACAGAAACAATTATCCCTATCTGTATAGGACAATGATGAGGATTAAATACATAAATCACCTCATTATCAAAACCTTAGCTCTTGGTCCCATCCTCATCCCACTTACATCAATTCTAGAGGAGAATCCTCTACTTGACAATTGTCAAAATATGTGAATTCTCTTTATGGATCCATTTACACTAGCTCCAACTGATCATGGCATTCCCTATTCACAGTTCTTAGCTATCTTCTTTATTATAACTACAATTTCATAGCCAGTTAAAAGTTCCAATAGAGTCATACAGTAAGAAGGAAATTTCAAAGACCTCATCTAGTTTATAAAAGAGAAGTTATAAAATGTGCATAGTATCCAAAACCTACAAATGGGAAGGGAATGGAAGTAAGAAACTCTGGGACCAAATGAAAGTTAGTATCAAATCAAAATCATCTCCTCACTGTGATACAACTATATGATGGTAACAAAAATATATTCCACTAGTAATGAAACAAATAGTTTTCTATGTGGCATAATAAATTATTTCCTATAAAAAAGAAAGAAGTGGTGTTTATGTACAATGCTATTAAAGTGTAAACATATAAACCACTATTTAATTAATATGAGAGGCAAAAAATTGATCATATGTCTAGAACTTCTTAAAACACAGACTGAGTCTTTTTAATACATAGTACTGAGTCTTTGATATGTTGTCTCTCCCAAAAACCTAGACCAGGGAGAACAGAAGCAACCGACAACACAGCTATATACAAGATGCTGGGTATTATACCCCAAACCCTAACAAAGGGACTTTCCAAAGTTAACCCTATCACCAAATAATGTGACGATAACAATAACTATCCATTGTCTTCTTGAACCCTAAGACAACAAACAGGAACCTCACATTTCCACTATAGAGCCTGTATTTCCCCCAGTCCTGGAACCTTAGGGTGGGGCCCACTTTTCTGCATGCTGCTCTCAATTCAAATCAAATAATATTGCATCCGCGGATCACAACCTAATCAACGCAACAAGTGCCACCCCAGCATGCTTCACTTCAGACTGTGACCAGAGACTTCAGGTGTGGAATGACAACCCTTCAGCTTCATCACTCGGGTGAGACCTTCCCTTTCATAGTATTCTCTAATTCCATTCCAGGTGTTCCACTCCCCAATAAAGTCCCCAAACCTAGGTATAGTCCAGGTCCCCTGAGATAGAGCATAGGTTCACCCATGCCCATAAACTAGGGGAAAAATATATACCTGAAAGCAGAAGTACACAAGAGCATGCAAGGAACACCCCCCCAACACTTCATCTACACTATTCCAGTCTTTAGGTCCATGATTGTTCAACAATTTGTTTGGCTTTGTATGTTAACTCTCTTTTCAGCCACCAGGTTCCAGATGCCAGCAAGATGCTGACCAGACTTCCCTGGACAAACGACCCCATTAATGTGTACTGGAGCTCAGCTTCCTCAGAACCCCACCCTACTAGGGAAAGAGAGAGGCAGACTGGGAGTATGGATCAACCGGTCAACGCCCATGTTCAGTGGGGAAGCAATTACAGAAGCCAGACCTTCCACCCTCTGCAACCCACAACGACCCTGGGTCCATACTCCCAGAGAGATAGAGAATGGGAAGGCTATATCAGGGGAGGGGATGGGATATGGAGATCGGGTTATGGGAATCTTATTCTATGGTTTTGTTAATGTCTCCTTTCTTAAATAAAAAGAAGAAGAAGAAGAAGAAAGAAGTGTTTTTTTCACAAGTTTTTGTCATTCTATGTTCTTTTGATAGGCATATTGCTTGTGGTTATTCTATCTCTAGTATTTACAGCACAAAGGAATAAAGGTTGAATTAAGAGAGATAGCAGAAGCTAACTTCTCAAGTAAAATAAGAAAATACATATACAATGAATAAAAGTAGAAATATCATAACCATTAATTTACTCTTTATTCTCTCTATGCCCTCCCATTGTGCCCAATATAAGCATTTAACCTCCTAGAGAAAGTGCCTTTGAAATTACAAGCAATAGTTTGAAAAGCTGCACTGGGAGGCTGCTTAGTGGAGACCACTGCTCTGCTGGTGGCAGGCTTTCAAAGGACTCAATCAAGATCGCATCCCACAGAGAACCACTTTGAATACAGGTTATGGGTAAAAAGGTCACTCTAATATCTCAGGTCCTAAGTGAGTATGATATGTGGGAAACTGTCCAAATGACAACACAAACTGAAAAATTTGTTATATAAAACAGAAAACAACTGAAGAATAACATACCAAATGTAAATCAAACACCATTGAAAGTAGGTGAATCATCCTGAGGTTATATTCTAGTAGTCTATGTCCTATACTAGACATGGGCGCTCTTCTAATGTCTCTCATCTTATATCTCCTTTCTAGGGAACAGTAGATTGTCTTAAAGCCAGCATACCCTTGACTTCCAATTAAGAGACTTAACTGTTCTTTTTTTTTTTTTTCCTCTAATGATTTTGGTTTTCTATTTCATCAGAATGTGGTTAATTTTGGAAGACAATTTCACTGTAATTGAAAATATAACACAGCTCCCCTTATGTTCTAAAGAACTCAGAGTCACTTATGGTAATTTCACATCAAAATAGAAATTTAACATTCACAAGTGTCAAAGACCTTTCCCCTTGAAGGACAAGTCATGACTATAATGTTCCAACAAAAATGACACAGAATAATAAAGCACCCACCAAGAATTTGTTTCTTTTACTTATTTGAGAACTCTCAAGAGTAGATGTGAAATACCAGGAATACCGTATTTTTCATGGGGCTTAATATCTATTCAGAAAAACTACACTATAATGATAACAAGGAAGACTACACTCTAATTAGCTTGGTTTTGACCTGACCTCTTTCTTAATTTTCTACCATAGAGGCATCAGCTCAACTACATGAATAGAATGATTAGAAGAGGACTATACTTTAACAATAATAAGACTCTGGTGTGTGGGGGGAGAGAGTACAGGTCCTAGAAAAGTATGACAGACCACATTAATCCCCCAATAAAGAAATTTTAAAAAAAAGAATTCACTTCTTGGGGGTGGGGGTGTTGGGCTGTAGCACAGTGGGTTAAGCACACATGGCGCAAAGTGCAAGGACCAGTGTAAGGATCCTGGTTCCCCACCTGCAGTGGGGTCACTTCACAAGCGGTGAAGCAGGTCTGCAGGTGTCTATCTTCCTCTCCCCTCTCTGTCTTCCCCTCCTCTCTCGATTTCTCTTGGTCCTATCCAACAACAACGACATCAATAACAACAATAAATATAACAACCACAACGATAAAACAATCAGGGCAACAAAAGGGGGGAAAATAGCCTCCAAGAGCAGTGGATTGGTGGCACTGAGCCCCAGCAATAACCCTGGAGGCAAAAAAAAAAAAAATTTACTTCTCCAAGTTTTCATTTATACAACAGACGTGATATAACTTTAAAAAAAGGAATGCTTGTTTTAATTTTCATTGCCTTGTGGAATATCATTTTATATGCTTGTTAGCCATTCATGCTGTATGAATTACCATTTTCTTTTCTATTTTATTGTCTTTTTTTTGATTTACTAATTTATGGTTCTGTTAAATGTGTTGTCAATAGCTTCTCTCCCTTTATTGCTTGTCCCATGTAGCTCTGGGGCTCAAAACTGGGCCATATGCATGATAAAATATGCACCCTACCAAGTAAGCTTTCTCTTCAGCCTATTATATAATAATTTTTAAAACTTTCTAATTCCATGAGCAATATGGTTAGCATTTTTTTATTAGAACACTGAACTTATGATTAACTGAAGAAAACAACATGCAATATTGGCTATACTATTTCTTCATCTACTGCAGTCATTTTTCCACATTGCTGTGTTAAGTTAATACATTTTTTAAAAATTATCTATATTTATTGGACAGAGATAGCCAGACTTCAAGAGAGGGAAACAGAGAGGGAGAGAGAAAAAGAGACTTGCAGCCCAGCTTTGCCACTCTCAAAGCTTTCCCCCTGCAGGTGAGGACTGAAGGCTCGAACCCAGGTCCTTGCACATTGTAACATGTGTGTTCAAGCAGGTGTGCTACCACAATCGGTCCCCTTAAATCAATACTTTCTAAATAAAACTAGATCAAAACCTAAAAAGCAAATAATTAAAACATTTGTCTCTTTGAAGAAAAAATTACTAATCTGGGACCTATAAGAGGAAAGCAGGAAGAAAATTATCAATATGTAAACAGAATCTATATATTGTATAGATTTTAGAATTATTACAAGTAAAAAAGATCAGTCAGTTCATGAAGCTATTTCTTCTCTTTCTTTTTTTTTTTTTATCTTCAGGTTTATTACTAGGGCTGAGTGCCTACATCATGAACCCACTGTTTCTGGAGGCTATTTTTTTCTCTTTTGTTGCCCTTGTTGTTTTATTGTTGTGATGGTTATTATTATTATTGTTACTGATGTCACTGTTGTTATATAGGACAGCAAGGAATGAAGAGAGGAGGGGAAGACAGGGGGAGAGAAAGACAGACACCTTCAGACCTGCTTCACCACTTGTAAAGCGACCCCCCTACAGGTGGGGAGCCAAGGGCTTGAACCGGAATCCTTGCAGTTTATGCCATGTGCATTTAACCAGCTGCGCTAACACCCAACCCCCCATGAAGCTATTTCTTAAATTAAGTCACCAAAAAGAATCCCTCAAAATGCAAATTATACCTCAATACTTATCACCTCTGATGACTCACAATATTTTCCCACTGACATATAAACTAGAAAGAGACAAACTTGTAACTCATAGTTAATGACGACCTGCTTATGTACTTTGCATGGTCAACACAATGTCTAAAAACTGAAAAATAATTATGGTATTTCACATAAACATCACAGTATTGGGCTAACAAAAACAGTCTGGTTTGTCGTGCACACAACCTATGTTCAAGTCCAGACACCAAAGCACTGGAAAAAAGCTTTGGTATTATCATATCTCTCCTCCTTTGATATCTCTTTCTAAATGAAAAAGTCAGCCCGAACAGTGAAGTCCTATGACAAAAAAAAAAGGGATGGAGGGATAGAAGAAAACCAATGGGCAGAGGGTAGATATCATAATGGTTATGCAAAGTGACTCTCATGCTTGAGGCTCCAAAGTCCCAAGTTCAATCCCCTGCACCACCATAAGCCAGAGCTGAACAGTGCTCTGGTGAAAAAAAAAAAAAACCAATAAACAAAAATTATACTATTTCTGACTTTGTTTTAAAACTCATAGGACATATGTCATCTTTACTCAGGTACCATGCTAAGAAAGGCTCTACAAATATGTTCCTTTGATAACAAGGGCAGGCAAATATAATTTGTAGTTTTCTCCTAAAATGACTTAAGTTCCAATTTATACTCCACATATAAATCAAACCCCTAGTCAGGCTAACTCTAACATCTTAAACTTGAGCCTGGAAATAGCTAATCCTATATAGCATACACCTTCCCATGTGCATGGTTTTGGGTTCAAGCCCCAGCATAATATGGAAGCAACATGGATTGTAGTGGGGAAGCTTTACAGATGGTGAAATGATGCTATACTATCTCTTCTCTGCTGGTCTCTCTAACAAAGTAAAGAAGAAAAAAAAAAAAGAAGAGAGAGAAGAAAAAGAAGGCAGGAAGGAAGGCAGGCAGGCAGGCAAGCAGGCTGCTGACCTGAAGGTATTATACAGGACACCCTGGATTCATTTCCTAGAACCACATAAGAATAAATAAATAAAATAAACAATTAAAATCCCCCTATTTGCTGGACATCTTAGTCAGAAATATTAAAGTGATCTTGCATTTAACCTCTTCCCTACTGCCATTTTCCAATCTGTTGGTAGAATTATTTTTTCAAATGCAAATTGAATAATCTCACAACTCTGCTAAAAAATTTTTCATGATTTGAACAACAGAACTGAAGTCAACAAAGCATGGAAGATGGGCTGGTAAGGATGGTGATCCAGTGGACTTTATTGGTGACTTGGACCCAGCAGTGGTGGAGTGACTCACTGGAGTGAATCTCATGACCGAGGCTGAGGTCCCAAGTTCAATCCCCAGCCCCACTATAAACCAGAGCTGAGAGTGCTCTGGTTGGTCTCTCTCTCTCAGATAAAATAAATACAATAACAGTAAGCAAAGAGATAAAAATAAGGCTGGGGAGATAGCATAAAGGTTATGCAAACAAGACTTTAGTGCCTGAGGCACCTAAGGTCCTAGGTTCAACACCCAGCCCCACTATAAAACAGAGCTGAGCAGCGCTCTGAGAAAAATAAAGTGTAAATTAAAAATAAATTAAAGTAAATCAAAAACACAAACTTCTTTAGCTGAAAACAAATAAAATGTTTTGAAAGATAATCTATCTGAAGGTCGTTTTCCCAACAGCATAGAACAAAAAAAATCATTGATAATCTGAAAACTCATTTAATTAATAAGAATGAAATTACATACAGTAACACTGTATGGGTCAGTTTACGAGATCCAGGCATGGGTATGCCCTCTTTCTTTTCTGATGTGTTAACTTCTAAAGTCTACACAGTAAGCCTAGAAATATGATATTTAAGTCATATTATTAGTGAAAAGAAAGTGTGGTAATAGCCCCCAATTTTTAAATCAGTTTAAAGAGGGCATTAAGAGAAAACTAAATTAAGATAATAGAAAAACATTCTCCACAAATCAGTGTTGTAATATAGAAACCAGCAATAAAGTAAGTATCTTACCATAAAATTATCTAAGCAGCAGTCTTCTTGGGAATGATTTTTTCCCCCTCTTTGGATCACTAGAGAAAGGTTTGTAGTTTACACACAAAGAAATACTGAGTTTATATACTAACCTGGCCCAGTCCAGGCATACCTCCTCCAAGCCTAAGAAGTCTGTCCATATTTCTAGAAAAAAAGAAACAAAGGAAAACGTTCTTAAGCACAAAAGTGTTTACTCAATTGCTATCTATACAATTCACCTTCAGTCACTCAGTATGTCAAAAATATTGGTGGTAATTACAACACAACATCAGACTTCCTGTTAATTAACACCACATATTAATTCAAGAAGCTGTCTTCCATGCTAATTAACAGACCTTATTTTACTGCTTTGGTTTTGGGTTATCCCTAGTTTTAAAGACAAGCAATCTTAGCATACTTTCAAAACTTTGCTATCATTAAGTTAATTATATTTTCTTATTGTTATCTAATAAAGTACCTGAACAAGGAAAAAAGTGCCTGAAATGCTTATCATATGTATGATTGAATTGAATATCCTTCAATTTGTCCAGAGTGTACAGATAAAAATCCTCACTTTTAAATTAAATTTTAACATCCTCATTAGTAAGTTCTGTGCTAATTAACTTACAGCTTGTCAGTTATCATCAAAACTACATGTGAAAGACATTGTGAGCAGATTATGGATCTCTGAATTAGCATCAAAGGCTTTCAAAAATGAACTCATTATACACTAAAAGAAATATTATAAAGTAAACATTAAATTCATTAAGATAGTGTTCAAGGACCTATATGGATATTTCGGTGTGTCTTCTTGTAGGTGGTTTTAGATGTGGAGAGAGAGCTATATATCTCTCACTAAAGACACTCCACTGCTGCCCTTAAAATATAAGCTTAGAATTAATCAGTATACATTAGTTAACTTTGAAATATCAGTAGGATTTGCTTTTTATGCCTGGAATAACCAAAGATATTCTTATAAGCTTGAAAAGTTCACAGAAGAAATCCAAGAAAACTCAATTATACTAATATACTACTAATCACAAAAAAGAGTAATCAAATTATAAAAATCATTAGCAATGCAACTACATTCTTTAAACATAAGAACTTTTTCCTGTGGTCCGGGAGGTGGCGCAGTTGATAGGGCATCAAATTCTTGAGAATGAGGTCCTGAGTTCAATCCCCAGCAGCACATGTACCAGGGTGATGCCTGGTTCTTTCTCTCTCCTCCTATGTTTCTCATTAATAAATAAATAAAATGTTAAAAAAAATAAAATATTAAAAAAAAGAACTTTTTCCTATCTGAAAACCTCTATCTTAAAATTTCTCTGTTGTAATACACACTACAGAAAAAGGCATTACTAATTACCTTCTAAATTAAAACCAGTACAATTAAAAGTAAAAAAATAAAATCTCCATCAAATTCTCATTTAAGTTCCTAAACTCAAATATAGCATTTAATGTAGTTTTTAAAGACTGTAGTCAGGGGAAAAAAAAGCTTGTATATTTAAAAATATTAAGACATTTATCTAGAATATACTACCAAAGGGGGGAAAAATTCCTTTTGGCCCATTTAGAATTTAAAACTCAAATGAAAAATAACAAACACTACACAATATACTTTAGGCACAACATATAATCCAGGCCAAAGTCAATTCCCAGCTGTGTTCAGTTTATCTATCCTCCCTATGTTGTTTCTGATGACTTTACACAGACTCCAGATGCTGTGAATATACATGAGCGATGTGGGGAACAGAGGGAAAGAAAATCTGGCAGGTCAAACTTCTGTTTTTAAGCTAAATTAGATGTCTCAGCAAACAGGAAAAAACGTTTTACAAACTAAGACATTCGAGATAATTAGGTATAGTAAAAATACTAACATTTAAATATGAAATATATTGATAAATATTCTCTATCGCATTACTCTTTAAGATTTATAGAAAACATATAGGAAGAAGCATGTTATCTAAATAATACCCATAAGCCCATAAATACGGTTTCTATCACACATTTATGATTTAATGTATTAAAAATTATATACTTTCATACAATATTTATATCATAGCCTAAAAGAGTAGGTAAAAGTGAAATACATTCTTAATTCTCACCTGGTCACTAAGGGCAATACTGATTATGTTAAGCTTCAATTTGTTGAATATAACCAATTTCTTTAAAGTCAGGCTGTTGCTTTTATTGGCAGATATGTATCATCAATAGTTTTTATTCTCCCTTTCCTGAAAAAAAAGACAGAAAAATAATTAATTAATTAATTTCATAAATTCAAGATATTAAAAATGATCTATAGCCACATTTCCTGAAAATATAGGATAAAGATTCATCCTAAAGAGTATAAAGCAGTGATTAACCCTGTAGCCAAACTGTTTTTATGGCACTTCCTTTTTTATCCAGATTTATTTATTAATGAGGGGGAGGGAGAGAGGGAAACAACCAGAGCAGCATTCTAATATATGTGATGCCAAGGACTGAACTCAAGACACTCTGCATGGCAAGTCAGGCACTCTAGACACTGCAAGATTTCTGGGTCCCTATGTTTGGGAGGGGGGAGAGGGGGAGAGAGAGAGGGAGGGGTGAGAGGGGGAGAGAGGGAGGGGGAGAGCAGGAGGGGGATGATGACACCACAGCACAGATTCATCATTACCCCTTTGTGTATTCTCATGTTGTGGCGAGGATGTCCTCATTCATGGCAAGATATATACTCTACTAGGTTAGTCATCTCCTGGCTCCCTATTTGTTTACTTTATGAGAGGAGAGGAAGGAAGGGAGAGACAGACCCACAAGAGATTACTCTTCATGTGGAGTGCAAAAGATCAAATCTAGGGTCTCACACATGTACAGTATTCATTCTACCCACTGAGTCACTTCACTAGTCTCACTTCACTTCTTGATTAATTATTACCATCTATGCTCCCAAATAGCAATTTTTAAAAAATAAAAGACTGGTAAGAATGGTCCATAATTAGGCAACAAGCTCTTGTTTTGGCCAAAGCATTGCTTTGGCTTTCAAAAAGATATTAAGGACATGAGATATATCTTGCAGTTATTTATTCAGCTGTCAGTGAAGACAATGAGACTTCAGAATTTTTCTTATGCCATTCATAATGGCAAAAAGTGAAAACTCACTGAGAAAATAGGGTTTATAATTACCAGAAAAATGAATTAATGTAAAGAAACAAACACTAGTTTTCAATGATAACAAAAAATTGATAGTGCCAAGAAACACATGAAAAAATGCTCCAAGTCTCTGATTGTCAGAGAAATGCAAATCAAGACAACAGTGAGATACCACTTCACTCCTGTGACACTGTCATACATCAGAAAAGGTAACAGCAGCAAATGCTGGAGAGGTTGTGGGGTCAAAGTGCTGGTGGGAATGTCAATTGGTCCAACCTCTGTGGAGAACAGTCTGGAGAACTCTCTGAAGGCTAGAAATGGACCTACCCTATGATCCTGCAATTCCTCTCCTGGGGATATATCCTAAGGAACCCAACACATCCACCCAAAAAGATCTGTGTACACATATGTTCTTAGCAGCACAATTTGTAATAACCAAAACCTGGAAGCAACCCAGGTGTCCAACAACAGATGAGTGGCTGAGCAAGTTGTGGTATATATACACAATGGAATACTACTCAGCTGTAAAAAATGGTGACTTCACCGTTTTTAGCCGATCTTGGATGGAACTTGAAAAATTCATGTTAAGTGAAATAGGTCAGAAACAGAAGGATGAATATGGGATGATCTCACTCTCAGGCAGAAGTTGAAAAACAAGATCAGAAAAGAAAACCCAAGTAGAACCTGAACTGGAACTGGTGTATCACACCAAAGTAAAAGACTATGGGGTGGGGGTGGGTGGGTAGGGAGAATACAGGTCCAAGAAGGATGACAGAGGACCTAGTGGGGGTTGTATTGTTATATGGGAAACTGGGGAATGTTATGAATGTACAAACATTGTATTTACTGTTGAATATAAAACATTAATTCCCCAATAAAGAAATTAAAAAAAAAATTGATAGTGTAGGCAGTCCTCTCTTAGTGACTGGGCTAAGTTCCTGAAACCTAGTTGATAAATTTGTCAATAAACTAGGAGCCACTCTTTTAGGTTATTTCAGGCATAGCATACTGTACTAGTAGTGGATCTGCCAACTATTTTTATATGTAGTTTAATGTCACCTCTGCATCATTTATAACAGTTTAAATGCTTACTCAAAAGTATACTGTAATAAAGCAACAATCTGTATTATGGGGTGCACAATAAAGTACAAATACATTGATGAAAAAAATAGTATAGTCAGTATACACTGGCCAACTATGGGAACAACACTGAAAGTGAAAGGTGATGTGAAATGAAATGCTTAAAACTGAGCTGCCGCACTATCATTTCCTTTATTTTTAAAAAAGATTTTATTTATTTATTTATTTATTTATTTATTTATGAGAAAGATGGGGAGAGAGAGGGAGAGAGAGAACACGAACCAGACACCACTCTAATACATGTGCTGCCAGGGATTGAACTAAGGACCTCATGCTTGAGAGTGCAATGCCTTATCCACTGCAACACCTCCCAGACCACTGTACTACCATTTTCTACAAAGTTCTTGTGCATAACCATAATATGAGTTGGTTATAATTCCAAGTGGTCAATAAAAACAAAGAGGTCATTCATTGAAGACTCTTAGCCAAGATTTCTGAACTTTGGCACTGACATGTAGGACAAAATAGTTTCTTTGTAGGGAATTATTCTGTGCATATGGAATCATTAGCAGTATTGTTGGTG
Organism: Erinaceus europaeus; assembly: GCF_950295315.1. Lineage (NCBI taxonomy): Eukaryota > Metazoa > Chordata > Mammalia > Eulipotyphla > Erinaceidae > Erinaceus > Erinaceus europaeus. Next base: position 30,726,424 of record NC_080179.1, read on the forward strand.
TCTACTCACTAAATGCCAGTAGCACTACCTTATTATGATAATCAAAAATGTCTCCAAAGGAGTTGGTGTACTGCACCAAAGTAAAAGACTGGGGTGGGTAGAGTACAGGTCCTGGAAAAGGATGACAGAGGACCTCCTGGGGGTTGTGCTGTTATGTGGAAAACTGAGAAATGTTATGCATGTACAAACTATTGTATTTACTGTTGACTATAAAACATTAATCCCCCAATAAAGAAATTTTAAAAAGTTTCGAACAATGCCACCAAACCAAGTCTGAAACCATTCATCCTCAGATTACAATACCCTAGACTAATTTTCCCAAACTTTCAAAAAAAGATGCATTTGTTTTTAATTTTTTAATTATCTTTATTTATTTGATAGAAACAGCCAGAAGCCAAGACGGAAGGGGGTGATAGAGAGGGAGAGAGACAGAGAAACACCTGTAGTTCTACTTCACTACTCATGAAGCTTTCCCCCTGTAGGTGGGGGCCAGGGGGCTTGAACCCTGGTCCTTGCACATTGTAACATGTGCGCTCAAACAGGTGTACCACCAACCTGCCCCTGTATTTGTTTATTAACATAAGAAAAAGCAAAAGAACCAGAGCACCAGTCTGGCACATGTAATACTAGGGATCAAACTTGGAACCTCATTCTTTTTTTTTTTAATATTTATTTATTTATTCCCTTTTGTTTCCCTTGTTTTATTGTTGTAGTTATTACTGTCATTGTTGTTGGATAGGACAGAGAGAAATGGAGAGAGGAGAGGAAGACAGAGAGGGGGAGAGAAAGACAGATACCTGCAAGACCTGCATCACCACCTGTGAAGCGACCCCCCTGCAGGTGGGGAGCCAAGGGCTCGAACCAGGATCCTTAAGCTGGTCCTTGTGCTTTGTGCCACCTGTGCTTAACCCGTTACGCTACCGCCTCACTCCTACCTCATTCTTAATTTTAAATCTAGTTTTCTAGATCAGAAGAGCAAACACAAGTGGAACCTGAACTGGAATTGGTGTATTGCACCAAATGAAAAGACTCTGGAGTGGGTGGGTGGGGAGAATACAGATGCAAGAAAGATGACAGAGGACCTAGTGGGGGTTGTATTGTTATACGGAAAACTGGGAAATGTTATGCATGTACAAACTATTTTATTTACTGTCAAATGTAAAACATTAATTCCCCAATAAAGAAATTTAAAAAATAAATATTTATTTTATCCCTAAAAAAAAAAAAAAGAACAATGATTACTAAGGTGGTCTGGCAACTCTTCAACGATTCACTTAAAATTATATCACTAGACAATTCTATTTCTAGATATATATCTTAGATATATGTCCAAGAGAATTGAAAAACAGGCATTCAAAACAAATGCATGCATACTTACAATATGGCTATTTACTATAGTCAAAAGGTAGAACAATTCAAATGTCTATGAAAGTATGAAGGGATAAACAAATTCTAGTATACAGAATTTATAATTAAATGTATAAAAAACTATTCTGGTATAAAAAGGAAGTAATGATACATTACAATATAGAATAACCTCAAAATATGTTATGTGAAAGAAGCCACATGAGCTAATCAGAGAACTGAAAGCTGAAACAGCTGAGCTAAAAGGCCAGCTAGCAGAACAAACTACAATACTGTAGCTGCACAAGGTACAAAAAATAGGTGAACTGAAAAATGAAGCTATGGGGAGGGAGAGCAGAATACCAGAAGCAGAAAACAGAAGATGAATTAGAGAAAACTAAGAAGTAAAAGAGATAAAAAGGAGATTGAGAGACACTGAACAGAACAATAGAAGCATATGAGATGACCTCAAAAGAAATAAAATATGCATTGGCCTACCAAAAGAAGAAAGAGAGGAATGGGAAGAAAGCATCCTAGAGGAAATAATAGAAGAAAACTTCCCCACCTTAAACAAAAGAAAAGAAATCAAGGTTCAGAAAGCCCAGAGTCCCAAACAGAATTAAACCTGACCCAAAGACACCAAGACACATCATAGTTAACACAGAAAAAAAAGTAAGGTTAAAAAAAAAAAGTGACCCTGAAGGCTGTAAGAGAAAAACAAAGTCACATACAAAAGAAAACCTGTAAGACAATCAACAGACTTATCCACACAAACTCTAAATGCCAGAAGAGAATGGCAAGATATCTGCTGAGCTCTCAAGGAGAAAAGCTTTAAACCAGTATTACTGTATCCTGATATACTGTCATTAAAACTAAACACAGAGATTAAAACTTACTCAGACAAGCAACACTTAAAGGAGGCAATTATCACCAAGCCTGCCCTGAAAGAGGTTCTAAAAGGCCATCAATAAACATTAACAACCCCACAAAAAAATTTGCCATATATCAGAACACTCAAAAAAGTGTTGAATAATGGCACTGCAATGCATTAAATCCAAAATATCAATGAACGCCAATGGTCTAAATTAATCCATTAATAGGCAGAGTAGTGAGAATGGATCAAAAACTACAACCCAACTATATACTGTCTGCAGGACAAAGTAAAAGGTTGGAAAACTATCATAAAAGTTACTGAACCACAAAAACAAACAAAGACAAAGTAAAAGGTTGGAAAACTATCATAAAAGTTACTGAACCACAAAAACAAACAAACAAATCACAGGTACAGCCATTCTCGTCTGACATAATAGACTTTAAAATAAAGTAAAAAAAGATAGGCATGGACATTATACAGTGATCAGAGAATCACGTGGTAAGACTTAACAATTACTAACATCTCTGCAACCAATGAGGGCCCATCTAAATACATCAAAAACTCAAAGAAAAGGGGGTCGGGCGGAGGTGCAGTGGGTACATGGCGCAAAGCGCAAGGACAGCATAAAGATCCCAGTTCGAGCCCCCGGCTCCCCACCTGCAGGGGAGTCCCTTCACAAGTGGTGATGCAGATCTTCAAATGTTTATCTTTCTCTCCCCCTCTGTCTTTCCCTCCTCTCTCGACTTCTCTGTCCTATCCAACAACAACAACAAACAGCAATAACAATAATGGCAACATGGGCAACAAAAATGGGGAAAATGGCCTCAGGAGTAATGGATTCGTAGTGCAGACACTGAGTCCTAGAGATAACCCTGGAGAGGTCTGGGAGGTGGTGCAGTGGATAAAGCATTGGACTTTCAAGCATGAGGTCCTGAGTTCAATCTCCAGCAGCATATGTACCAGAATGATGTCTGGTTCTTTCTCTCTCTTCCTACCCCTCTCATTAATAAATAAACAAATAAATAAAATCTTTTTTTTAAAAAAAAAGAGAGAAACCTGGAGGATAAGAAAAAAAAACTTACTGAAAGAGCTACAAAAAACATCAATAGTAACACACTAATAGTAGATTTCAACACCCCACATTCACATTTAGATCATCTAGGAAGAGAATCAACAAAGAAACAACAGAATTATTTTAAGAGATGGAGAGACTAGATCTTCCAGACACTTTCAGAGTTCTACATCCCAAGAAACATTCCTTTTACACAGTGCATCCACAAGGATAGACCATACGCTGTGCCACAAAGCAGTATCAACAAATTCAGGAACACTGAAATACTAAGCATCTTCTGAGACCACAGTGGAATTAAGCTAACACTTAACAACAAACAGAAAATTAGTTAAAGTCCCAAAATATGGAAACTTAATAACACACTGTTTAACAACCTCTGGTTCAAAGAGGAACTCAAAGATGAAATTAAAATGTTACTAGAATATAATAAACATGAAGACACGAGCCACCAAATATTTGGGACTCTGCTAAAGCAGTACTTAAAGGGAAACTCATAGCCATACAAGCGCACATTAGAGAACAAGAAAATGCTCAAATAAACAACTTAACTGTATGCCTAAAAGACTTAGAAGAAGAGGTACAAAGGAACCCTAATGCAACCAGAAGGACTGAAATCACTAAAATTAGGACAGAAATATATAACATTAAAAATAAGAGAACCATACAAAAGATCAATGAAGCTAAATGTTGGTTGTTTGGAAAAATAAGCAAAATTGACAAACCTTTAGCGAGACTTTAAAAAAAAAAAATGGGGGTGGGGGAGACTCAAATAGAATTATGATAGGAGAAATATCACAACAGACACCACAGAAATCCAAAATATCATGTGATACTTTTATAAACTACTATAGCAACAAGCTCCAGAACCTAGAATAGAATTCCTAGAAAAATATACCCTTCCAAAACTGAACCAAGAAAAACTACAAAACCTAAACATATCAATTACAAAGAAATCGAAACAGTTATTAAGAACCTTCTCAACAATACAAGTCCAGGACCAGGAGCTGGGCAGTAGTGCAGTGGGTTAAGCGCACGTGGCGTGAAGCTCAAGGACCTGCATAAGGATCCCGGTTCCAGCCTCTGGCTCCCCATCTGCAGGGGGGGGTCGCTTCACAGGTGGTGAAGCAGATCTGCAGGTGTCTATCTTTCTCTCCCCCTGTCTTGCCCTCCTCTCTTCATTTCTCTCTGTCCTATCTAACAAGGATATCAATAACAACATTAAAAAAGGGTAACAAAAGAGAAATAAATAGAAAAAAATAAAAGTCCAGGAGCAGATGGCTTTATAAACGAATTCTACAAAACCTCCAGAAAACAATTAATACCTCTACTTTTAAAGCTCTTGCAAAGACATAGGAATATTCCCTTCCACGTTCTATGAAGCCAACATCACCCTGATACCAAAAACAGATATGGACACAACAAAAAAGGAAACTACAGGCCAATATCTCTGATGAACACAGATGCTAAAATACTGAATAAAATCTTAGCCAACCAGATACAGCAGCATATTAAAAAGATTATCACAACCAAGTGGGATTTATCCTAGGAATACAAACATAAATCAATCCATGTGATTCACTACAACAATAAAAGCAAAACCAGAAACCACATGATTATCTCAATAGATGCAGAAAAAGCCTTTGACAAAACCCAAGATCTGTTCATGATCAAAACACACACACACAAAAAAAATGGGAATAGATGGAAAATAACTCAAGATAATGGTGTCCATATACAGCAAACCTACAGCCAGCATCATACTCAATGGGGAGAAGCAAAAGCATTCAACCTCAGATCAGGGACTAGACAAGCTGTTCACTATCACCATTACTCTTAAACATAGTATTGGAAGTTCCCTCCATAGCAATCAGGCAAGAGAAAGGAATCAAAGAATTATTGATTGGAAGGGAAGAAGTCAAACTCACTATTTGCATATGATAAGATAGTATACATAGAAAAACCTAAAGAATACTGCAGAAAGCTTCTGGAAATTATTAGGCAATATAACAAGGTGTCAGGCTACAAAATTAACAAACAAAAATTAGTGGTGTTTCTTTATGCAAATACTGTCAGAAGAGGAGGATATCCAGAAATCATTCCCATTCACTATCACAGCAAAATCAATAAAATATCTAGAAATAAACCTAGTCAAAGACATGAATGACTTACATACTGAAAACTATGAGTCCCTATCCATGAAACAGAAATGACACGAAGTAGAAAGATATCCTATGCTCATGGATTGGAAGAATTAACATCATCAAAATGAATATTCTAATGGAATACTACTCAGCTGTAAAAAATGGTGACTTCACCGTTTTCAGCCGATCTTGGATGGAACTTGAAAAATTCATGTTAAGTGAAATAGGTCAGAAACAGAAGGATGAATATGGGATGATCTCACTCTCAGGCAGAAGTTGAAAAACAAGATCAGAAATGAAAACACAAGTAGAACCTGAAATGTAATTGGAATATCACACCAAAGTAAAAGACTCTGGGGTGGGAGTGGGTGGGTGGGGAGAATACAGGTCCATGAAGGATGATAAATGACATAGTGGGGGTTGTATTGTTAAGTGGGAAACTGGGGAATGTTATGCATGTACAAACTATTGTATTTACTGTTGAATGTAAAACATTAATTCCTCAATAAAGAAAAATAAATAAATAAATGAATATTCTACCCAAAGCCATATACAAATTTAATGTAATACCCATCAAGGTCCCACCAACTTTCTCTAAGAGAATAGAACAATAATTACAGTCATTTATATGGAGCCAGAAAACACCTAGAATCACCAAAAACAATCTTGAGGAAAAGAAAAGAAATGGAGGTATTGTGGTCCGGGAGGTAGCACAGTGGATAAAGCATCAAACTCTCAAGCATGAGGTCCTGCGTTCAATCCCCGGCAACACATGTACCAGAGTGATATCTGGTTCTTTCTCTCCTCCTATCTTTCTCATAAATAAAAATAAATTCTAAAAAAAAAAAGAAAAGAAAAGAAATGGAGGCATCACAATCCCAGATCTCAAACTACATTATAAGGTCATCATAATAAAAAAGGCCAGGTACTGGAACAAAAATAGATATACAGACCAGTGGAACAGAACTGAAAGCCCAGAACTAAACCCCCACACCAATGGACATCTAGTTTTTTTATAAAGGGGCCCAAAACATTAAATAGTGGAAGGAGTGTCTCTTCAATAAATGGTGCTGGGAAAACTGGGTTGAAACATGCAGAAGAATGAAACTAAACTTAAATCACCAGAAACAAAAATCAATTCCAAATGGATCAAGGACCAGGATGTTAGACCAGAAACTATCAAATACTTAAGAGGAAAACATTGGTGGAACACTTCCCCATCTAAATCTCAAGGGCATCTTTGAGGATACAGACCCAACTAAAAGAAGACATGAACAAAAATAAACCAATAGGACTACATCAAATTGAAAAGCTTCTGTACAGCAAAAGAAATCAATACCCAAACAAAGAGACCCCCTCACAGAATGGGAGCTCTTTACTTGTCATATATCAGACAAGAGGCTAATAACCAGGGTGGAGGTTAGATAGCATAATGGTTATGCAAACAGACACTCATACCTGAGGCTACAAGTCCCAGGTTCAGTCCCCCACACCACCACAAGCCAGAGCTGAATAGTGCTCTGGTTAAAAAAAAAAAAAAAAAAAAAAAGAGGCTGATAACCAAAATATATAAAGAACTCACCATGTGGTCTGGAAGGTGGCAAGGTAGATAAAGCATTAGACTCTGAAGCATAAGGTCCTGAGTTCAATCCCCCTTATACACCCCAATTTTGGTCCATACCCCCAGAGGTAGGGAAAGATAGGGGTCTGAACTCTAATTCCACCAGGACCCAAAATGCTTGTCACCAGGGATCTTTTGTTTTTATACCATCACTGAAAAGGAAGTGAATCCGGAAAACAGGAAGAAGGAAGTCTGGCAGTTTCACTTATCTGAGAAAGAAGAGGGAAAAGGAAGTATCACTACGTGTAGGTGTGACTTAGAAAGAAAGTGAAGGCAGGACCATAGAAAGAATAGGCAAAAAATATATAGAAATACAGGTGTAGACAGACATAGATATAAAGTCAACCAACTGCTATTGCAGTTTCTGCTGGAGGGGGATGGGAACACAGAACTGCGGTAGTGGGAATGGTGTGGAGTTATACTCCTATTCTCTTATAATTATAATTTTGCGAATAACTGTTACATCACTAAAAAGAAAAAAAGTCTCACTGCAACTATCACCAAAGTCCTAGTGCCACTGACTACTGGATTAGCTCTCACTCCTCTTTCTTTGAATTCCGTGCCCTCCTCCACTGGTAACTATCACATTTTTCAAAGCCTGAAATATTTTTGTGACTTCCTTCTTCATTTGTTTTGGTTATTTACCTTCCACATATGAAAACATAAAATTGTCTCTCATTTTCCTATTTATTTTGCATATCTCAATCACTCAAGCTCCATCCATGCTGTGGCAGAAGGCAAGACCACACTCCTTTTAATAGAATTGTATTTCACTGAATACATAGACCACAATTTATTATTTATTTATCTGAAAATGTATTCATCTGTTAATGAGAGAGATAGAGAGAACAGCAGAGCATCACTATGGCACATAAGATGCCAGTGATATATTTCAGGACCTCATGTTTTTAAGTCAGAAATTCAGATCCTCCAGCCAGTACCATTTCCAAAGGTTTTTTTTTTTCTTTTTGTTTTGTTTTTGACCAGAACATTGCTCAGTTCTGGCTTATAGGGGTGCTGAGCACTAAGCCTGAGAAAGAGCCTCAGACATGAAAGGGGTGGGGTTTTGTTTTTTTCTGTTTTGGTTTTTGCATAACTTTGCTATCTCCTCAGTTCCATATCACATTTTTTTATTCAAGCATATCTGGATAACGGATTTTTTTTTTATTTTTATTTATTTACTTTCCCTTTTGTTGCCCTTGTTGCTTTTATTGTTGTAATTATTATTGTTGTCATTGTTAGATAGGACAGAGAGAAATGGAGAGAGGAGAGGAAGACAGGGAGGGGGAGAGAAAGACACCTGCACACTTGTTTCACTGCCTGTGAAGGGACTTCCCTGCAGGTGAGGAGCTAGGGGCTCGAACCAAGATTCTTACACCGATCCTCGAACCAAGATTCTTACACCGATCCTTGAGCTTCGCGCCATGTGCGCTTAACCCGCTGTGCTACCGCCCAACTCCCAACTGATTTTTTTTTTTTCTCTCCATGCCATGGCTACTATGAACGCTGCTGCTATAAACAAAGAGTTGTACAATCTTTTCAAATCAGCATTTTCATATTCATTGGCTAAATCTCTATGAGTGGTATTGCTGGGTCATATGGTATTTTTATTTCTTTTTTAAGGAATCTCCAAACTATTTTTCATAATGGGTGCACTACCAGTATACAAAAGTGGCACACCTGGTAGAGCGTATGTGTTACCATGTGCAAGGATCCTGGTTCAAGTCCACAGTCCCCACCAGCAAAGGGAAAGCTTCATAAATAGTGATTTCTCTGTCAATACCCAATTTCTCTCGATTTCTCTGTCTATATCCAAAAAATAGATTAAGTTAAGAAAAAAAAAAACAGGGCTGGAGTAAAAGCTCAGTTGGACAGTGTCTGTTGCTGCTACATGAGTGGCCCAGAATCAAGCCTCCACTACACTGAAAGTAGTTTTGGTGCAGTAGTCAATCTATTTTACACTCTCTCTCTACCTCTATACCTTCTCTGTCTCTATATAATAGCAACAATAATAATGCACACACGGGGGTCGGGCGGTGGCGCAGTGGGTTAAGCGCATGTGGCGCAAAGCGCAGGGACCGGCGTAAGGATCCCGGTTTCAGCCCCCGGCTCCCCACCTGCAGGGGAGTCGCTTCACAGGCGGTGAAGCAGGTCTGCAGATGTCTATCTTTCTCTCCCCTTCTCTGTCTTCCCTCCTCTCTCCATTTCTCTCTGTCCTATCCAACAACGAATTGCATCAACAAGGGCAATAATAATAATAACCACAACGAAGCTACAACAAGGGCAACAAAAGGGGGAAAAAAAAATGGCCTCCAGGAGCGGTGGATTCATGGTGCAGGCACCGAGCCCAGCAATAACCCTGGAGGAAAAAAATAATAATAATGCACACACAAAAACCATTTAATACAATATCTGATTAGTAAGTAAGCAATGAATGTTAGCTATTATCAAGATCACTATTCTTCAAACATGGTCACAACTTATCCAAATCTTCCCACACAGTTTACCATTAATTTGTTTACGCCCATTCCCCCTCCACACACACTTAATTTTCTTTTTAAGAAAGATGTATTTCATTAACAAAGGAAACAAGAAAAAGAACTAGATTACCACTCTGGCACAAACTTGTGACTCCATGCTTATAAATCCAATGTTTAATCCACTGTGCAATAGCCCAGGCCATTACTTAATTTCAAACTCCAGACGTAAAGGTGGCTAGATGGTATTGAGCATGCACAAAATCCTCAGTGTATTCTCTGGCACTTCATTAAAACGGGAAAAAAAAAAAAACCTGTACTAAACACATTAAAAAGAAGATAGTTCATATGTGCATTGGTGGCTTACTCAGTAAAACACATACATAATGAGACGAGTCCAAACCAAGAGGAAGCTTCACTAGCAGTGGAGCAGTGCTGCTGGTGTCCCGTCCCCCCATGGCTCACATTTATCAAAAAAAAAAAAAAAGAAAAAGAAAAAGTAAATACAAAGAAGAGAGAAAAAAAGACTACCCAGAATTATGTGTGTGGTTGTGCATACAAGGAGCCCCAGGGATAAAACCCTGGTAGCAGAAGGTGGGGGGGAAGCAGGATAATGAAAAGGAATTGTATTTTGCAGACATTTTGGCAAAGGGACTCATAAAATTAAAGTGTTGGGATAGGGGTAGATAGTATAATGGTTGTGTAAAGAGATTCTCATGCCTGCGGTTCTAAGTCCCAACTTCAATCCCCCCCTCCACCACCATAAACTAGAGCTGAGTAGTGCTCTGGTAAAATAAAAAAATAATACTAGAGAGAATGCAAAAGATCTTTTTAAATATGATTAACCTTACTTAAAACAGAATGAGGGCTGAGAGCTCAGCCAGCAGGGCACATGCCTTGTCATGTTTAAGCCCAGGCTTAAACCCTTGCCCCACATGGGAGGTTTTGTAGCACCAGGGGGTCCTTCAGTGCTATGGTCTGGCCTCCTATCATTATCTCTCTCAATCTGAATACAAGAGCAGCAGGTACACTGCTAAAGTACAAGTACACAAGGGCCCAACTCTACCAAAAATAAACAAAATAACAGGTTCAGATAATATGAATAAGGTATTTATCTACGCCCAGCATGTCATATATAATTTTTAGAATCCTAGGTAGTAAAAACAGCACAAAAAAGAATTGCTGGGGAAAAGGCCGAAGTGTTGAACTTGTATGCTTGAGGTCCCAGGTTCTATCTCTAGCACAGGATGTGCTACAGTAGTGCTTCAGTCTCAATCTCAGTAAAATTAATACTTTTAAAAAATAGTACAAATAGGTATCACTACTCTCAAAAAGCTGATGCTTTTCCACTTTTTTTTTTTTAACCACCTGAGTTAATAGATTAGATCCTGGTGTTAGAATTAAAATAAATGAGTTCTCAAACATATACAGGAAATACTATGGGTCGAGGGGGGTGTGTGGATAGGTAATGATTATGCAAAGAGACTCTCATGCTTGAGGCTCCAAAGTCCCAACTTCAATCTACCACACCACCATAAAACAGAGCTGAGCAGTGCTCTGGTTAAAAAAAAAAAAAAAAAAAAAAGCAGAGGGTAGATAGCATAATGGTTATGCAAACAGACTCTCACCTGAGGCTCCAAAGTCCCAGGTTTAATTCCCCCACCACCACCATAAGCCAGAGCTGAACAGTGCTTGCTCTGGTTAAAAAAAAAAAAAGAGTCGGGCGGTAGCACAGTGGGTTAAGCACACATGGTGCAAAGCGCAAGGACCCGGCGGAAGGATCCCGGTTCGAGCCCCCAGCTCCCCACCTATAGGGGAAGCAGGTCTGCAGGTGTCTGTTTGTCTTCCCCTCCTCTCTCCATTTCTCTCTGTCCTATCCAACGACGACATCAATAACAATGAAAATACAACAAGGGCAACAAAAGGGAAAATAAGTAAATTAAAAAAAAAAAATATATATATATATATATATATATAAAATGGAGTCGGGTGGATAAGCGCACGTGGCACAAAACACAAGGATGGGTGTAAGGATCCCGATTCGAGCCCCTGGGTCCCCACCTGCAGGGGAAGTCGCTCCACAGTTGGTAAAGCAGGTCTGCAGGTATCTCTCTTTCTCTCCCCCTCTCTGTCTTTCCCTCCTCTCTCCATTTCTCTTTATCCTATCCAACAATGACGACTACAGCAATAAAACAAGGGCAACAAAAGGGAATAAATAAGTTTAAAAAAAAATTTAAATGATAGTGAATAACCCTAAAAAAAATATCTTAGCCTGGCTGCTTTAGATTATGACTTACATCCTGTAAGATCTGGAACAAATTATCATTCCAGCCTCTAAACCTCATCTATAAAATAAAAATACTATCTATTGACATATCTATATATGGTCTGTTATAAGAGTAAGTACAAAGCCCCCAATATAATATCTGAAATATCCACAAATACTCAGTCTTTTCATAAAGAATATACTGTCCCAATAATTTACAAAACCCAAACAAAATCGTGAAAGGTTTTTACATCATCCTTCTGTTTCTTTATTCATCTCTCTCTCTCTCTTTACTACCCAATGGATGATGCACTTCACAGAATTAGAAAAAAAAAATTATTTCATGAAATACAGACAAAGGTCAAGGGCAGGGCTAGAGAGCATAATAGTTATGCAAACCAACTCTCATGCCCAAGGCTCTGAAGTCCCAGGTTCAATCCCCTATGCTCAGATAAAAGAAAAGATTTTTTCAGATAAATCTGGAGAAATTAAAAGAGAGATATGCAAATGAAAAGTCAAGGATCAAACTTGGGACCCCATGCTAGCAAATCCAAAGCACTATTACTGTGCAGCCACCAGGGCTGCCTGGCACTTTTTTTTTTTTGAAGTGATATCTCATTGTTGTCTGACAATCAGAGACTTGGAGCATTTTTTCATGTGTTTCTCGGCCTTTTAGATCTCTTCTGTGGTGAATATTCTGTCCAAGTCCTCCCCCCATTTTTGGATGGGGTTATTTGTTGTCTTGTTTGCCTGGCACTTTTTAAAAACTACTCTTTACTTATGTATCTGTAATTCCTCTACTCTTACACTGATCCTTGTGCTTTGTGCCACCTGCGCTTAACCCACTGCACTACCACCCGACTCCTTCCTCTACTTTAATTTGTACAAAGTAATTAGGAACTTCTTTGTATCCTTTCTTAAGGGCATTCTTTTTGTTGCTGTTTGTTTGTTGTTTTGCTTCCAGGGTTATTGTTGGGGCTTGGAGCCTGCACTATGAATCCACTGCTTCTGGAGGCCATTTTTCCCATTTTGTTGCCCTTGTTACTGTTATTGATTTTGTTGTTGCTGGATAGAACAGGCAGAAATCGAGAGAGGAGGGGAAGACAGAAATGGAGAAAGGTAGAGCTGCAGACCTGCTTCACCACTTCTGAAGCAACCCCCCCCCCCTTGCAAGTGGGGCTCGGGGGGCGGGAAGAAATCCTTATTCCAGTCCTTGCACTTTGCACCATGTGCACTTAACCCACTGCGCTAGTGAAAAAAAAGTCAACATTTTAAAAAAGTCCCCAGTTTTGAACAGTGAGGATGGAACTATACATATCTTACAGCTTTTGAATAAAATATTTATCAAATGTATTACTAAGTAATACAGAAAAAGTCATTAAAAAGCTAAGTGACTTGCACTGAAAAAGAATTTACAATATACCTAATATAAATATAAATAGTAACAATCTACCAAATTAACCATGAAAAATATGTTAAAGTATAGCAGTGTACATCCAACAAGCTTTGATGTCAAACCAAGATTTGAATCCTATTTTCATCATATTCATCTGGATACAAGATCTGGAACAAGTTATCATTCCAGCCTCTAGACTTCATCTATAAAATAGAAATAATATCAGGGCCAGATGGTGGCACGCCTGGTTGAGTGTGCATATTACAATGCAAAAGGACCAGGCCCCCAGGCCCCACCTGCAGGGGGAAAGCTTTGCAAGTGGTGATGTAGTCAGTGTTGCTGGTGTCTGTCTTTCTCCCCTCTATCACCCACTTCCCTCTCGATTTCTAACTATCTCTATGCAATAAATAGATAATACCAAAAATTTTTAATTAAAAATAGAAATAGTATCTATTGGTATATCTATATATATATGGCCTGTTATAAGAGCAAGTACAAATCATATAGTATAATGTCTGAAATATCCAAAAGTACTCAAATATTATTGTTACCTTAGATTTTGATGAGATTACAATCCAATTCTCATTTTACAAGTAGACACATCAAAATATCACAAAACAGAATATGAATGTCAAATGAGTACAACAAATATAGGACACAAGTTTTTGAGTAAGAAATTATAGGAGGGGTAGGGGAGATAGCATAATGTTATACAAAAAGACTCAAGCCTGAGGCTCCAAAGGCCCAGCTTCAATTGCCTATACCACCATAAACAAAAGCTGAGCAGTGCTCAGGTAAAAAAAAAACTACATGAATGGCACAGAGGGTAGACAGCATAATGGTTATACAAGAAGATTCTCATGCCTGAGGCTCCAAAGTCCCAGGTTCAATCCCCGTACCACCATAAGCCAGAACTGAACAGTGCTCTGTTACGAAAAAAAAAAAAAAAAAAAAAAGCAATGTAAAAAATTGCATGACTATGGAGGTCAGATTTTCACAAACCATATGAGAGCTTTCACTACAAAAATGGAAATCAAATAAAAGCAAAATTCTTTTTTTAAATTATGTTTACTTATCTATTGGATAGAGACAGCCAGAAATTGAGAGGGGAGGGGGGTGAAAGAGAGGGAGAGACAGAGACACCTGCAGCCCTGCTTCACTACTTGCAAAGTTTCCCCCCTGCAGGTGGGGATCAGGGGCTTGAACCTGGGTCCTTGCTCATTATAACATGTGCACTCACTCGACCAGGTGTGCTGTCACCCGGCCTCACAAAATTCTTATTAATGATTTTCAAACATGAGTTCTGAACCTCAATATCAACATATGCTCTACATAACAATTACAAAAAATAGGATGAGCTCAAGTCAGAAAGGTTAAAACCTTTTCGATTAGAACAGCAATAAATTATTTTTTCATCACCCTGTGGATTCAACAAATGAAGCTTCATTTAAAGACCGTAACATCAGGGGCAGGCATATTACCATAGGCAAGGACAGGGTTCTGGGCTCAAGCCCCCATGCCCATCTGCAGAGAGGAAACTTCACAAGCAGTGAAATAATGCTACAGATGTCTCCTCTACCCCCTTCCTCCCCCCCACCGCACCCCCCGGGGCAAGGCAACAATGGTAAAGAACCCTAACTGCCTTTTAAAAAGTAAAAAATAAAGATCAAAACTTCAAAAGTTTCTCTTGAGCAGGTAAATTTTGTTCTGAGTAAATTCAAGACATTATTCAGGCTTTTCATGTAATACCACTTCACTAAGAACATCTTAACTGACTTGTTTTAACCTTCTATATATCTAAGCTATTCCCATGTACATTCATTCATATAATTTACTTAAAACATATCTAATTTAGAGCAGTTGGAAAAATGGCTTTCTTTACAGAGGATAGGTCTTTCATGCCTGAGGTTCTGACACCTCATGTGCAGAAGTGGTGCTGTGAATTGTCCCTGTCTCCTCTCTGACTTAAGTGAAACTCTCGTATGTGATAAATAAATCTAAAATAAAAAAAAATAATAATAAACTTGAACTTTAAATATCAGTAAGCAGAGTTACATAACCAGGTAAGAATACAACCACTGGGGGCCCAGCGGTGGTGCGCCTACCTGCTAAGCGTTCAAGGACCCAGGTTCAAGACCCAGGTCCCCGTCTGCAGGGAAAATAACTAGGAGACTAGTGGTGAAGCAGAGCTGTAAGTGTCGTTGGCTCTTTCCCTTTCTATCTCCTCCTCCCCTCTAAATTTTTCTGTCTCTTATCAATAATAAACAAAATATATTTAAAAGGAAAGGATTATCATTAAAAAATTCTTTAAAAATGCAAACATATTATCGCCACTAAAACTGTATTCAGTTTTGTATTTTAACATTATCAGTTAAGTTGGCGGTACTAAAAACCCAATTTTGTCATCAGTGAAAGAATCATCTTCACCCTTGAACTATATTTCTATAGCAACTTTTAAAAGGCTTTTTCTTGTTTGTTCCATGAAATCTTTCTAAGTTTCTATTTTCTATCAAATATCAAGACTCTTTCACTCATTCACTCAGTTTAACACTCTTTTGAAAAGTTTGTTTCTGATCTTTTGACAGACACAAAGCAACATCCCAGAGTAATAAAGTTCCAAGAAGTTAACACAAAGTAGCTTTGAAAACAGACCACAGAAAACAGCCAGTTCATCAGCAACTACTCAGTCATGATAAAATGGAAAGTAAAGTTAAAAGGCACAGCAGTAATAGCCATACTTTTTTTGGGGGGGAGGGGGTGCATCTCTGGAAATTTTTGGTTATTTTATGATGGAAGTTGAAAACCTAATACTAGGAGAAAATGAGTCAGGTCCTACGGCAGACAGGTGGTAACGCAAAGAAGCAAGCATTCAAAGGAAAAGTTCATGTCCCCCCACCCCCCCGTATTTCCAGTCTACACTGGAGTTAACAACAGAACACAAACAAGCCGAGGCCATAAGCAAGAATTCTCGTTTAGGAAATCAGAGGTTTCCCCAAACATGGAAAACAGCAGAGAAGAAACGCCTGGAGAAGAAAAAAAAAAAAAAAACACAACCCGACCTAATTCTGCCAGAAACCCGGTTAGCCAACGATGAAAACGAAGGAGCCTGGGCTCCTCCCTTCCAGGCCCAGGCCTCGAAAGGCAACTTGGCTGGGCAACGTGACTCAGGAAAGCACGGAGCTGGCAGCGGCCTAGCGCGGCTGCCTCCTCGAATCGCCGAGACCTGCTCTGCTTGTCCTACCTGAAGGCAGACAGACAGAAAGGCCGCGGTCTAGACCCCTGTCTTCTAGCTGCGGTGACACGGCGGCGGCGGCGATAAGTGCAGGTCAGGTTTAGCCAGGATCAAGCTCCGAGAACCCGCGATGAATCAGCCCGATTCCATTCAAAAGAGTCGTCCGGGCCTCCGCCGCAAAGCACTTCCGGGTTCACCGCTAAGCTTTGGCTTCCGTTTCCCCGACGGCCAATAGGCGAGTCAGGAGTCCGGCAGGCGTCCAAGATGCAACGCCCGCCCGGGACGACGGGCTGGTAGCTACCTCCTCCAGCCTGAGACCGGCCGACGGGGCGGAAGTGAGCGCGGGGGCTTCCCCCGCCCTCGAAATCGTCCCTGTTCTCCCCACCTCGGCGCTCTAGGCAGCTGCTGAGCTCTGGGGCTGGACCGAGACCTACGGTAGCACGTTTTGGTGTTCACTGCGGCCATACTCGAAAACTAACTTTCTCTAACTTATTTCACCAGAAAAACAAAAGAGAAAAGGGAGGGTTATGGAAAAAAAAAAGAATCATTAAATCCTCTTTTCTGTAGTGCAATCCTTTCTGTACCTGTCTTGTAAAGATCGCATTCCAGTGAAACACAGTATTTCCCTAAATGTTAAAAGAATAAAAGTAAAGCCATTAATTTTTTATTAGTGACTTAATAATAATCTATAAGATGGTGGGATAAGGGGGCTACGATTCATACGATTCCCACCACCAGAGTTCTGTACAACATTCCCTCCATTGGAAGCTTCCCTACTTATCCCTCTGGACCAAAACTCTTTTTTTAAAATAGAATAAATATGTAATTTAATAAATAAATATTTATTCCCTTTTGTTGCCCTTGTTGCCAAAATTCTTTATAGGGAGCAGAAGGTGGAAGGTCTGGCTTCTGTAATTGCGCCTCCGCTGGACTTGGGCGTTGGCAGGTGGATCCATACTCCAGCCTGGGGGGTGGGGCTCAGGGGAAACAGGGTTCCAGGACACCTGGTGGTCTGCCTAGGGAGTCAGGTTGGCATCATGGTAGCCTCTGGAACCTGGTGGCTGAAAAGCAGTAATATAAAGCAGACTCCCCAGAGCCCCACCCCACTAGGGAAAGAGAGAAACAGGCTTGGAGTATGGATTGATCAACCTGTCAACGCCCATGTTCAGCAGGGAAGCAATTAATTACAGAAGCCAGACTTTCCACTTTCTGCATCCTACAATGACCTTGGGTCCATACTCCCAGAGGGATAAAGAATAGGGAAGCTATGAGGGGACGGAATGGGATACGGAGATCTGGTGGTGGGAATTGTGTGGAGTTGTACCCCTCTTATCCTATGGTCTTGTCAATATTTCCATTTTAAAAATAAGTTTTAAAGATATAAAGCAGAACAAATTGTTTAGTAATCAGGAGCCTAAAGGTAAGAATATAGCAAATGTGATTTGGGGTCATTATGTTGGAAGACGCTAGGAAGTCTATTTTAGGTATATTCCATGACTTTACTAATTTTTGCTTGAACCTGACAGTTAACATGCAGGTGGTAAAGTCACCAATTTTAACATCATGTTAATTTGCAGGATTTAAGGAATCATTGACTCATATTTCTATATATATATATATATATATATATATATATATAATTAGCATCAACAGCGTTTTTACCTATTCTCTACTCCTTGCTAAGTTTTCAGAGAGCAAAATAACCCAAGGAATGACTATTGACAAATTTATATCATACTTGGATATTCTGTTTAGTTCTCTCTCTCACTTTGTCAAGTAGGTCCCAAGAAACAGTGTCTTTAGTGCATTCCCAAATTAAGATTAAATAGTGGTTGGAAGGGGAAGAGGGATTACAGCACCTGAATCCAAAGCTATTTGAGTGTGATATGACATAGAATTGCCATCTAAAAAGATAACTTGTCTCTCTCTTTAAGCTCGTATTTAATGAATTTATTGGGTAAAAATAGAACTCTAGAGGGGGAGATAGAAAGGGAGTGAGAGAGAAACCTGCAACACCACTTCACAACTCTGGAAACTTTCCCCCTGAAGGTTCCTACCTGGGGGCTTAAACCCAGATCCTTGTGCATTATAACATGTGCACTCAACCAAATGCTCCATCATCTAGACCCCAAAAAATAACTCATTAAAAAAAATTTATCAGTGATTTAATAGTGATTAACAAGACTAAGATAGCAGGGGTACAATTCCATACAGTTCCCTCCACCAGAGTTCTGTATCCCATCCCCAGTTCCTTTTTCTTTTCTTTTTAAAATTTTTATTTATAAAATGGAAGTATTGACAAGACTATAGGATAAAAGTGGTACATTTCCACACAACCCCCATGCCCAGAGCTCCATATCCAATCTCCTCCCTTGACAGCTTCCATATTCTATTATCCCTCTTGGAGTATGGATCCAGAATCATTATGGGGTGCAGAAGGTGGAAGGTAATTGGCTTCTGTAATTGCTTCTCCGCTGAACGTGGGCATTGACAGGTAGATCCATACTCCCAGCCTGTCTCTCTCTTTCCCTAGTGGGGGCAGGGCTCCAGGACACATTGGTGGAGTTGTCTACCCAGGGAAGTCAAGTTGGTAGCATCTGGAACCTGGCGGCTGAAAAAGAGTTAAGATATAAAGCAAAACAAATTGTTGATTAATCATCAACCTAAATGCTGGAATATTGCAGATGAAGATATGGGGTCTCTGTTTTGGAAAAAGCTAGTAAAATAGCTCATTTCTATCTTCAAAGCACGTAGTTTAAGGCCAGAGATATAGCTCAATATTAGAGCACAGGACTTGCATGTCCCACTACATGCTAGATTAATGCAGTGCTATGGCGCTCTCTCTCTCACTCCCCCTCCTCTCTCTGTTATGAAAATCACTTTAATTAATTAATTGAAAAATTAATTGTATAGCTTAATTAATTAATTGAAAAAGAAGCAGTGAGGGTAGATAGCATAATGGCTATACAAAGAGACTTTCATGCCCGAAGCTACAAAGTACCAAGTTCAGTCCTACACATCTCTATACAAAGAGACTTTCATGCCCGAAGCTACAAAGTACCAAGTTCAGTCCTACACATCTCCATAAGCCAGAGTTGAGTTTATGTAAAAAAAGTGCTCCAGTAAAATAATAATAATATAAAAAATAAGAATAGTAAATAACAACAACAAAGCAGTCAGTCATGACCTTATATCTTTGAAGAATTGTAAAACTCTTTCGTTGTATATTGTGGCATTTTTTTGTCAAATTGAATTAAACTATACTTAATATGAATATATTTTATGACCATAAAGCCTTGTTTTATTTTAATGAGCTGAGGAATGAACCCAGGGCCTACATGATGCTCTGGCCACTGCACTACTTTCTTTTTTATTTGATTTGATTATCATTTTTATTTATTTATTTATTTATTTATTTATTTACCAGAGCACTGCTCAGCTCTGGCTTATGGTGGTGTGGGAGACTGAACCTAGGACTTTGGAGCCTCAGGCATGAGAGTCTGTTTGCATAACCATCAACTACCCCGCCTGCCATTGCACTACTTTCTAGTTCTTTTTTTTCTTCTTCTTTTTTTTCTTTTTCAGCAGAGCACTTGCATGATTCTGGTTTAAGGGGGTGCAGGGAGATTATCCTATGGCTTCAGAGTTTAGGCATGAATTCTTTTGCATAGCAATTATGCTATCCCCCCTCCCTACCAGGTCACTTTTTTTTTCCCCTCCAGGGTTATTGCTGGGACTCTGTACCTGCTCTGTGAATCCACTGCCCTTGGAGGCCATTTTTTTCCTTTTTGTTTTATAGTTGCTGTTGTTAGTATTATTGTTGTTATTGTTACTTGATAGGACAGACAGAAATCGAGAGAGAGGAGAGGAGACAGACTAGGAAAGATAAACAAACACCTGCAGACCTGTTTTACCGCTTGTGAAGCGACTCCCCTACAGGTGGGGAGCCCAAGGTTCCAACCTGATCCTTACCGCAGTTCTTAAGATTTGCGCCACTTGCACTTAACAGGTTGCGCAAAAGCCCCAACACCCCCAGGTCACATTTTTAGGTTGACTTTATTTATTTCACCAGGAAGAGACACAGAAAGAAAGAGAAAACAAACAAAAAACTAGGGAAGCCAGGTGTTGGCGCTCCTGGTTCAGCACACATATTACAATGCACAAGGACCCAGGTTTAAGCCCCAGTCACTACCTGGGGGGGAAGCTTTGCAAATGGAGAAGCAGTTCTGCAGTTGTCTCTCTGTCTCTGTCTATCACACCCTTCTTACTCGATTTCTGGCTGTCTCTATTCAATAAATAAAGATAATTTAAAAAATTTAAAAAAAATACAAGGGAGTCGGGCAGTTGCACAGCGGGTTAAGCGCATGTGGTGCAAAGCACAAGGATCCCAGTTAGAGCCCCTGGCTCCCCACCTGCAGGGGAGTCGCTTCACAAGCGGTGAAGTAGGCCTGCAGTTGTCTATCCTTCTCTCCCCCTCTCTGTCTTCCCCTCCTCTCTCCATTTCTCTCTGTCCTATCCAACAACGACATCAATAATAACAATAATAATAACTACAATAAAACAACAAGGGCAACAAAAGGGAATGAATAAATAAATAAATATTTAAAACAAATACAAAACTACGTAATTATCCTAGCACATATTATACCAAGGATTGATTGAACTCAGGACCTCATGCTTATGTAAATCCAGAACTCTACCAGTCTAGTACCTCCTGGACCATCTGAAAAATTGTTGGTCCAATTTTTTATTCTTTATATTTGAGACCTAAAGAAAAGATGCTGTAGAGCCAGATGTTGTAGTGCGCGGGCTGCAGAGAAGAGAGAGGGTCCGGAGCGAAGAGGAAACACAAATCTTTATTCGCGCTGGCACCTCAGGTTGGGTGTTAGAGAAGCAGGTTGGGCCACCTGGAGGTAGAGAAAATGGCTGCCTCACGCAGTAACCTTTCCTGCGTCTGAACACCAGAGTGGAGCGCAGGCAAGAGAGCGAGGTGCGGAAAATGAAGGCTTTTTATAGGAGTAGCTTTCACGAGAATGGGAAGGGGGAGGAGTAACCATAGCACTCCAGGATAGGATGATAACTCTCGTGAGAATGGGAGGGGGGAGGAGTAACCAGAGCACTCCAGATATCGCGGGGATATAGACAATGTCCTGAGGGCACAACATGGCTGAACAGGCACTCCGAGAATGTCCCAACTCTCCAGGGAGCTAGCAGTAGCCTGAGGGGACAACATGGCAGATGTGACTGCATTGGCACAATTTCCCAGCAAAAAGAGAGACACCACATCTCTGGCCCATGATCATAGTGCTACTCTGCTGCCATATATTGTGTTCCCATTGTTGTGGGGTAGAGGCAAGGAAGACCAATGTCTACTTATGAGAGTCTTTATTTCCCAGTGGGGCCTGGCTGGGGACTGTCTCTCCAGCAAAGTGCTGTTCAGAGAGCACTGTCAGCCCTTGTTACACAGCTGGTTATAAAGGCAAAAACCACAGCTTTCTCAAGAAAGCAGAATACAGAAGGTAATATAGGCAATTAATTTTAGGATACCCCCTTTTGACCTTCTATACTTTCTTCTCTGAGAAAGCCAAACCTACTACTCCCTCATTCCTAAGGGTATTTTGTAAGTATACTGAGCACTCTAGTGAGCCAAGAATTTTTCTGGAGCTAACTGGTACTGGCAGGGCTGCTGGGAGGCCAAACTGGAGCTCTCCTTGCAGGGTCACTAGGAGGCCAAGATGGAGTTCCTCAAGTCAAGCCCTTACACCATTACTGCTGGGATTTGAGCACAAGGTCTCATGCACAACAAGATGTGTGTTCCACTGCAAAAGCTATGTTATGGCCCCCAAAAGCCTATTTAAAAGAAGAAAAACTCAAATTTGTTGGTTTACCATTTTCTTAGTTATACCAAAATATTTGTAGCTTAGCCATGTTGTTTATGCCTTAGAATTTTCAAACCTATTAATTCTACTATCTCATCTACAATCACCACACCCCACCACACAGTTTTGGAAATTGGTTAGTCTAAGTCTTTGTTTTTCACTCTATATCCCTGCTTCATGGTCTGTGTTATCTGTCTGTCTTTCCACTTGAATTTTTCCCATAGCAGAGAACATGGTTTGTTAGAGTAGGCACTGAAAATTTTTGAATATTTTAAAGTAACACCATTCAGATTCTTTGCTCATTAGAAATACTCAAGATAGAGAGCAGGGCACCAATGTAAAAACACTGTGGTGAAGGGGAGGGTGGCCATTGGGCTTCCTGGTATGGAGTGGGTGGGTGGGACACAGTCTTTGGTGGTGAGAGTGGTGTTTATGTACAATGCTATTAAAGTGTAAACATATAAACCACTATTTAATTAATATGAGAGGCGAAAAATTGATCATATGTCTAGAACTTCTTAAAACACAGACTGAGTCTTTTTAATACATAGGCTGTCTTTGATATGTTGTCTCTCCCAAAAACCTAGACCAGGGAGAACAGAAGCAACCGACAACACAGCTATATACAAGATGCTGGGTATTATACCCCAAACCCTAACAAAGGGACTTTCCAAAGTTAACCCTATCACCAAATAATGTGACGATAACAATAACTATCCATTGTCTTCTTGAACCCTAAGACAACAAACAGGAACCTCACATTTCCACTATAGAGCCTGTATTTCCCCCAGTCCTGGAACCTTAGGGTGGGGCCCACTTTTCTGCATGCTGCTCTCAATTCAAATCAAATAATATTGCATCCGCGGATCACAACCTAATCAACGCAACAAGTGCCACCCCAGCATGCTTCACTTCAGACTGTGACCAGAGACTTCAGGTGTGGAATGACAACCCTTCAGCTTCATCATTCGGGTGAGACCTTCCCTTTCATAGTATTCTCTAATTCCATTCCAGGTGTTCCACTCCCCAATAAAGTCCCCAAACCTAGGTATAGTCCAGGTCCTCTGAGATAGAGCATCGGTTCACCTGTGCCCATAAACTAGGGGAAAAATATACACCTGAAAGCAGAAGTACACAAGAGCATGCAGGGAACACCCCCCCAACACTTCATCTGCACTATTCCAGTCTTTAGGTCCATGATTGTTCAACAATTTGTTTGGCTTTGTATGTTAACTGTCTTTTCAGCTACCAGGTTCCGGATGCCAGCTGACCAGACTTCCCTGGACAGACGACCCCATTAATGTGTATTGGACCTCAGCTTCCTCAGAGCCCCACCCTACTAGGGAAAGAGAGAGGCAGACTGGGAGTATGGATCAACCAGTCAACGCCCATGTTCAGCGGTGAAGCAATTACAGAAGCCAGACCTTCCACCCTCTGCAACCCACAACAACCCTGGGTCCATACTCCCAGAGAGATAGAGAATGGGAAGGCTATCAGGGGAGGGGATGGGATATGGAGATCAGGTTATGAGAATTGTGTGGAACTGTAGCCCTCTCATTCTATGGTTTTGTTAATGTCTCCTTTCTTAAATAAAAAAAAGGAAAAGAAAAAAAAAGAAATACTCAAGATCAAAGACATGTTAAATGCAAATATAGTCCCTCTTAAAATAAATTCTTTATAAACAATAAGCAACCAAAGTTATGAAATTTAAGTAGTTATGCAACTGATATGATTATTATATATGAATGGTTAGAACATTCATTGTTTGGGTTATCCCAATATGACTTTGAAAAACAATACAGTACACAGATTTCTGAAACATTTGCTTTATTTCCTAAAATTGTAAATTCCCCAAAGTTCATATTATTAAATATATAATGAAAAGTACATCATGTCTGAAACTTCCTGTTTATTTGATATATTTTTAACCTAACAGATTTGTTAATAAGTGAATAACTATTCAATAGTAGCATACTAGATACCTATTCAAAATGTGTCTACCTCATTATGAAATTCTTCCCATTTGTAAAGAGCACTACACACACACACACACACACACACACACACACATACAGTTTTAACTAGAACAGTGTTCAGCTCTGGCTTATGGTGTTAGGGAATTAAACCTGGGACTTTGGAGCCCCAGGCTTGAGGGTCTCTTTGCATAAGCATTATGCTACCTAACCTCCACCTGACACTTGTGTATATGTGTGTGTCCCTTCATATACAAAGTGTGACTTGTGTCTGATAAATTGTAACAAATTTTCAGATAGTCCAGATTTGTAATTATGAATGTCAGAATTGGTGCCATCTGAGTTTTAAAGAAAGGTTTGGAAGGAACTTAAGAAAAATTGTTTTGTGTTTAAAATTCAAATTTTGTTTTAATTGTTATCTTTAATTATAGTATTTTTAAGTTATGCAGTTTTTGAGTATTATAAATACATATAGAACTAACACAAGAAAAAGGAAAAATAGGAAAATATTTACTTTTAAAAGTACAGTGAATTAATTTAATGTATAAGGCCAATAGAATAATTGTTACTTCTGCCAGATGGTACTTTACATTTTGATAAAAAGATATATTCTTAATCATATATGTCAAGGAAAAGAGACCATATGTTGTTAAACACTTCCAATTTGTCATTTAATTTAAAAGGCACTACTGATATTGCCATAAAAAATTTTGGTGATATGGTCTAAGTATTGTTGGTGTTAATCATTTTAAGCTACTTCTTTATTTCTCTTATGTCTGCTTGGGCAGATAATTCAACAAAGAATTTCTTAGTATTTTCAAGAAAATGAAATATAAATATGTTAGTACAAAATTCAGAGTCCAAGGTTACATCTAGATAAGAAGTATAATCTGTTTTTAAGATGTCTCTAAAATTAAGCTGTGTTTTAATAAAATAAATAAAGCATACAAAATACCTTAAATAATTTCAAGTTAATTTGCTTTAGGCTCAGAGAACCAATATAATCTTAATAATAAAAAAAGATGGCTATTTATATTAAAAATAATTTCACAGATTACAAAGGACATTTAATAAAGAAACATTAAAGAAGATAGAAAATAGTATCATTTAGTTTATATTTGGAAAAGGAGATTGAGGGCTGGTGAAAGAGTTCGCTTGGTTGAGCACTGTTTAGCCATGTGCTCAACCCAGATTCAAGCCTATCCTTCATCACATTGAAGAAAGTTTTAGTGCTGTGGTCCCTTTCTCTCTCTCTCTCTCTTCCTCCTTCTCTCTCTCTATCAAAAAAAAAAAAAAAAAGAAAGAAAGAAAGAAAGAAAGAAAAATAAAGGAAAGGAAAGGAAACTGATGCCAGATTTATTAAAAACAAGGTTTTATATGCCTTCTTTTCCTCTGTTAAAGGGAATTTGAGGGATGGGAAGATAGTGTAATGATTATGCAAAAAGTCTTTAAAGCATGAGACACCAAAGGTCCCAAGCTCTATCCCTAGCACCACCATAAATCAGAACTAAGCAGTACTCTAGTAAAAAAAAAAAAGGGGGGGGGTTGGTCTCTTTCCTGAGCAGATTCTTTGTTGTCTCTATATCTCTTTCCCAGGTTCTAATTGTGTGATTACATTCATTCTTCAATCTGGTGAACACTTGGGTCATTTCCAGCTTTTTGACTAATAATGGTTCATTATCTCTACATTATCTCTATTTACATCAATGACCTCCCAGAAACTTCTTCAAGGAAGTTCATCTACGCCAATGACATCTGCTGTGCAACTCAGGCATCCAAGTTCGACATCCTCGAGGAAACACTCACGAAAGACATGTCTCTGATATCTGATTACTGTAAAAAATGGCGGCTAATCCCTAGCACTGCAAAAATGGTATCATCTGTTTTCCATCTACACCATGCCTCGGCCTCGCGTGAGCTTAATGTGCAGCTTGGTGGTATGAGAATCCGACATGAAGCCCAGCCAGTCTGTCTTGGCGTTACTCTCGATCGCACTCTGTCATTTCACAAACATCTCATAAAATCTGCAGCAAAGGTGGGTGCGAGGAATAACATCATTGCAAGACTGGCCAGCTCCTCATGGGGCGCGAGCGCTTCCACACTACGATCATCATCTCTGGCATTATGCTATTCCACTGCAGAATACTGTGCCCCAGTATGGTTCCATAGCCCCCATGTCCACTTGGTCGATTCCAAATTATATTCCTCCATGAGGATAATTTCTGGAACCATCCGTTCCACCCCGGTTCCATGGCTGCCAGTTCTTAGCAACATCGCCCCGCCAGATATTCGTCGGGATGCGGCATCATCTAAGTTCATTTCCCACGTCTTCACTCGACCCGACCTGCCAATATACACGGATATCTTCGCCCACCCTGTCCAACGCTTGACGTCTCGTCACCCAATCTGGTCCCCTATGCTTACACTGAACTTCTCTGTTCCAGTCTCTTGGAAACAGAGTTGGCAGCCAGCTGAGGTAAAGAACAAACACCTCATCACAGACCCCTGCAAGCGTCAACCCGGCTTTGACCTAGCACATTATGATTGGGCTCTCCTCAATCGCTATCGAACAGGCCATGGCCGGTGCGCCGCTATGTTCCATCACTGGGGAGCCAGAGACGACCTGAATTGCCCCTGCGGCTACAGACAGACTATGACCCACATAGTCAATGACTGCCACCTCTCCAGATTCAAAGGAGGTCTTGAAACTTTACATCAGGCTCAACCTGACGCTGTTGACTGGCTACGGAAGAAGGGCAAACGCTAGAAGAAGAAGAAGAATCTCTACAGTGTAGAGATGAGGACTGGCCTTGTGCCATAATCATTTGTTCTGGCCCTGCCAGGGCAACTGAAAGTAGAACTTCTTTTTTTAGTTTTTTTTTTTTTTTTGTTAACTTTATTTATTTATTGGATGGAGACAGCCAGAAATTTTGAGGGAAAAGGGTGATAGAGAGGGGGGAGAGAGAGACAGACTTGTGATGCTTCTCCCCTGCAGGTGGGTACCGGGGGCTTGAACCAGGGTCCTTGTGCATTGTAACATGTGTGCTCAACCAGGTGCGCCACCACCTGGCCCCAAAGTAGAACTTTTCTCATAGTAACATTAAGTGCTAATTTTTTAAAAGCTATTTATTTTAATGAGAGAAATTCAAACACACACACACACACACACACACACACACACACACACACACGCCAGAGCACTGTTCAGTCTGGTTTATAGTGATGCCAGGGATTGAAGCCAGGACCTCAGAGCCTCAGGCATGGAAGTCTTTTGCAGAACCACTATTACATCTTCCTCACTAAACGCAATTTTGTATGATCTAAGAATGATGTTATAAGTATTTGAATGGCCCTTGGCAGAAAATATTCCCCACCCCCGTTCTAGACAATGACCTTATCTGAACTAGTTTAAATGATCAGAGGTGTCGTATGCTTTACATTGGTTTGTCCTAGCCCTCCCCCCGCCAAGAGAATTGGATCAGGCCTGCTAATTTCGTGGGCCCGCTTGGCCCCGCCCCAAAGGAACCCCGGGAGAGGGTTCCTGAGTTCGAGAGTGACAGAGTTCCTGGGTTCCTGAGTCCGAGAGTTCCTGAGTTCCTGAGTTCCGGAGTTCAAGAGTTGCAGGGTTTCAGAGTAAGAGAGAGTGCCAGAGAGACAGAGTTCCTGGGTTCGGTGGAACCTAGAGTGCCAGAGTTGGAGAGTTCCTGAGTTCCAGAGTAAGAGAGAGAGTGCTTGTGCCGCCGCAAAGAGACAACAGAATTCTGTTTGGTGATTAGTTTGTCTTAGTTTATAAATCGTGGTTCCTGAATAAAGAAATACAGCTTCCCTGCCCAGCCGTTGTCTCCGCGCCTCTGTTCACCACCGTGAAGCTAACCCGCCCGGCAAGAGCCTCCGAATTTTAACAACACAGAGGCACTGTACTCTTGCCAAAGGCAATAAACTACATCATATTATTACTGAAATTTTTAACAAACTGTTTATTCCAGTGTTAAAGAATAGTATCATCACTGGTTATCTCAATGTACAAACTATTGTTTGCATACAATTTCATTCCCTTCATAAGAATTGAGGTAGAAGATTTTTTCTTAATTTCATAGAATCATCAAACTGATAGCACCCCTGTGAGCTAAAAATATTAGTGACTCATTGATTAGGACTTAAATAAAGCTCTGAATCTTTTATAACATAAACTTATCCACTTACAAATATGAGAATTAGATCAATATGTGTGAAGCATCAGAAACTGTTGCTCCAGTTAAACTTCAAAAGATTTTTTAGCATTAATGAGGTAGCTTAAACATAATCTTCTTTGTTGCATGATATTAATTGGGTCTATAAAGAGCTCCTATTATTAGAGCCTAACTATTTTTATAATGAACTTATTTGATTTATAAATTGGTTCACTATAAGTCTTTTTATCTCTATATTAGTTATCAGAGCATTTTATAATTTATTTTTTATAATTATTGTGCATTTAATAAACAATAACAATTTAAAATGATAGTGTGAAAGATGAATTTCCTAACATTTTGAGTGAAAATGAAGTAATTTATGAAGAGGATTTAATCTCTCTCTCTCTTTTTTTTTTTTTTTTACCGGAGCACTGCTTAGCTCTGGCGTATGGTGGTGTGGGGGATTGAACCTGGGACTTGAGAGCCTCAGGCATAACCATTATGCTATACCCTCACCCCTCTTTTTTTTTTCTTTCTTTTTCTTTCCTCTTCTTTCTTCTTTTTCTTCCTCAAAGCATGCTCAGCTCTGGCTTAATAATGGTGTCAGGGATTGAATCTGGGACATCAAGGCCTCAAACAGAAGAAGCCTTTTGAATAATATTATGTTGTCTCCCCACACTAAGAGAGTTTAGTATTAATTCACAAAATGATAAAAAATATTTTTTAAATTATCCTTATTTATTTGGATAGAGACAGCTAGAAATAGAGGGGGAAAGGGTGATAGAGAGGGAGAGAGACAAAGAGACACCTGCAGCCCTGATTCACTACTTGTGAAGCTTTCCCCCTGCAGGTGGGGACTGGGGGCTCGAACCCAGGTCCTTGCACACTGTAACACGTGCGCTCAACCAGGTGCGCCACCACCGGGCCCCATAAAAATTCTTTACAATTAGATTTTATCTTTTCTTTTTTTTTTGGTCACCAAGGGATTTCATGCTTATAGGATTCCTATGTTATTATTACATTTGTTTGCTTGCTTTTAGATTTTTGCTTTCTAAATCAAGGATAAGATAAAGGAAGAAACAGGGACAGAAGAAGAGACAACTCAGTACTATTACACCACTTGTGAAGCTTTCCCTGTAGAGCTATTCCTTGGGGCCGGTGGTGATGCATTTGGTTGATTATCTATATTACAATGTGCAAGGACTGGGACTGGAGTCCCTGGCCCCTGGCCCCCACCTGCAGGGAGAAACCTTTTGTGAGTAATGAAGCAGTGTTGCAGGTGTCTCTCTGTCTCTCTCCCTCTCTATCACCCCTTCCCTCTCAATTTCTGGCTGTCACTATCAAATAAATAAATATAATAAAAAAATAAAAATTAAAGTAAAAAATAGAGCTATCCCCATGCGGTGGCCAGGTTCTTGAGCTTAGCTTCTCAAGTGCGGTAATCAGGTGAGCAAACTCACCACAGATGGTAAGACTTAAAATAACTCTTAGCAGTTGAGTTAAGGTTCTAATGTGGTATTCGAGAGACTATAAATAACTATATTAAGAATGAAATAAAAGGGCGGGGGAAGATAGCATAATGGTTATGCCAAGAGACTTTCATGCCTGAGGCTTGTGGGGAAAGGGCTCACTGTCTAGGAAGACCAGGCCATTATTTCCATGAGAGTGTGAGTGGGTTGATCCTGAGTACCCCCCTTTCTGGGGAAGGCGGTAGGCTGGTTCTCCTGATCTCATGAGCTTATGATGGATATGCTTTTCCTGACAGGGTACCTTCCTGTACATGCTTCCCCATTCCCTTTGAACTAGGCATTGTGAGCTCTGCTTGTAAAAACCCCCCCCCCCCAATAAACGAGTTGGCCATGAGGCTTCTCCTGGAGTCGGTTGTGTGCTTCCTTCCTCCCCACGCACGTCACCCTCATCACCAGGGCCCCCATAGGACTCTCAGGAGTCTCCTCGGTTTCCACAATCAGTGGCCAGGGAGGTGGAAGCCCCAGGATGACCTGCAAGGATCTGAAGTCCCAGGTTCAATCCCCCAAACCACAATAAGCCAGAGCTGATCAGTGCTCAGTAAAAACATAAAATAAAAATAAAAATGAAACAATAATAATAATAAATGAAATAAAAAGCCAGCTTATATTACTTTTTTTTTTTTTTAACCAGAGCTATGCTCAGCTCTGGCTTATGGTGGTACAAGGGATTGAACCTGAGACTTTGGAACCTCAGGCATGAGAGTCTCTTTGCATAACCATTATGCTATCTACCCCTGCCCAGTTATATTACTTTTCCCTAGAGAATTCCTTAATGTTTCAAAACACAATTGGACCACTAATATTTATCAAGAACGAGTGAACTATTCATCATCCTGACCCTAAAACATTTACTATATTCACATACAACCCAAAATTTTATGGATACATTACCTTATATATAATCTTATGTATGTATTCAATAAACTTTTTTTTTAATGAAGTAGCTTTATGAGAATAGGAAAAAGGTTTGCGGGAGTTGTAAAGCTAACCAAGGCATTATGTTAAGTGAGCTAAGTCAGAAAGGCAAAGATGAGTATGGGATGATCCCACTCATAAACAGAAGTTGGGAAAGAAGAACAGAAAGGGAAACTCAAAGCAGGGTTTGAGTTTGGAGTAGGGCACCAAAGTTAAAATCTATGGGTGGATGTTTGGCTTCAATGGGGTGGGGGTAGGATGAGATGGGACACAGTCTTCTGGTGGTGGGAATGGTGTTTACATACACTCCTATTAACTTGTGGTCATATAAATCACTATTTAATTAATATGAGAGGGGAAAAGTTGATTGAATGTCTCAAACTTTTTAATGCACAGACCATAGGCTGTCTTTGAAATATTGACTCTCCTAGAAGTCTAGACTAGGGAGAACAGAAGCAAACAGTGGCATTACTCTAAAAGACACAGCTACATACAAATAATGTCAAAGGACATAAATTATGGTGATGTTGTGTATGATACAGCAAATCTTAACAAAAGGATTTTCAAAGCTAACCCAATTGCCAAATAATATGATTACAGCAATAACTATATATTGTCTTCTTAAACCCTAAGACAGCAGGAACCTCCTGCTTCCTCTATAGAGCTTATATTTCCCCTAGTCCTGGAACCTCTAGAGTGGGGCTCACTTTCCTGCATGCTTCTATCAATTCATACCAAATGATACTGCATCTGCTGATCCCAACCTATTCAATGCAACAAGTACCACCTTGGCATGCTTCACTTCAGACTGTGTCCAGAGAAGTCAGGCATGGAATGTCAACCCTTCAGCCTCATTACTCGAGTGAGACCTTTCCTTTCATAGGATTCTCTAATTCCATTTCAGGTGGTTCACTTCCTAACAAAGTCCTAAAACCTAGATATAGACCAGGTCCCATGAGATAGGGCAGATGTTCACATGTATCCATACGTTAGGGCAAAATATATACCTGAAAGCAAAAGTGCACAATAGTCTGCAGTAAGTCAGTCTATGCAGCAAGCAAGTAGAAAGACCTAAAAAGACACCATAAAGTTCATAATGAAGTAGTTTCTACTTAGACTTAGATACCCTCCTCACTTAGTTCCTATTATACTTCCCTCACTCACTCCAAGGGTAACCTTATCAAAGTAGGGAGTGCAAAAGCAGAATAAGGGCAAGAGACTGGCATAGTTTAATGATGACTTTTTAGTTACTACCAGGCCACCCCATCAGCTGAGGCCTTAGTCGGGGAGTCCCAAGATTCCCAAACAGACATGATGGGCCTAGATCTCGAATAGATCCCTCATCTCTATCAGGAACAACACAATAGACATCTTTGTGGGCCCCCATAGGACATTGCCCTCAACTTGGATCAACAATGGTAGAGAATGTTCCATCCTCCAAAGGGAGGCTGGACAACGTACTCTATGTTCCACATGAGGAAGATGGGTCCTAATATTGGGGCAGCTTTGAATGTTCCTACTCATGAACACAGAATGTGAGCTCAGATCTATAGGGATGCAGGGGTCACATAGGCTCCTAAACTGAATATGGGCCCCAGATCAGATAAAATATATGGGGTTTGCAGTCAACAATATTTATATACCTTTCCTATATTTGGGAGCTACTCTCTTCCCTGTTCCAGCTTTCTGGTCCTTTTTCCAGCCATGACATCATCTCCTCAGATAATAACTTGTGCCCACCTGCATATCAGATGTTGGGATCAGGAAAAAAGAAAAGAAAAAAACAAACAAACTAGAATAGTCATGGGATTTTTGGAATATAACTAAAATAGGACTACTAACTACTAACTACCTACAAAACGGAGACCCCCAACTCTTCATCTGCACTATTCCTCCAGCCTTTAGGTTAATGATTAGTCAACAACTTGTTTGGCTTTATATGTTAACACTTATTTCAGCCACCAGGTTCCAGATGCTAACATGATACCAACCAGACTTCCCTGGGCAGATGACACCGTCAATGTGCCCCACCCCACTAGGGAAAAAGAGAGAGACAGGCTGGGAGTATAGATCAACCTGCCAATACACATGTTCAGCGGGGAAGCAATTATAGAAGCCAGACCTTCCACCTTCTGCACTCCATAATGACCCTGAGTTCATACTCCCAGAGAGTTAAAGAATAGGAAAGCTATCAGGGGTGGGGATGGGATACAGAGATCTGGTGGTGGGAATTGTGTGGAGTTGTAACCCTATTATCCTATGGTTTTTGTCAGTGTTTCCCTTTTATAAATAAAAGTTAAAAAAAAAGGGGGAGTCGGGCGGTAGCACAGCAGGTTAAGTGCACGTGGCACAAAGCTCAAGGACTGGCATAACGATCCTGGTTGGAGTCCCCTCTTCCCACCTGCAGGGGAGTCACTTCACAGGCGGTGAAGCAGGCCTGCAGATGTCTGTCTTTCTCTCCCCTTCTCTGTCTTCCCCTCCTCTCTCCATTTCTCTCTGTCCTGTCCAACAACAAGGACATCAACAATAATAAGTACAACAACAATAAAAACAATAAGGGCAACAAAAAGGAAATAAATAAATAAATAAATATTTTTAAAAGTTTTTTTAAAAAAATCGACTAACCATGGTATCAATGTTATGGAAGTGCCTTGAAAGTGACATTTTCATTTTAAAAATGAAAATATTTTATTTATTTATATATTTATTTTTGAAGGCTTAATGTTTTAAAATCCAGTCATTGACACATGAATATGATATTATAAAGCAGACCCCTAAATTCTTTCACTCTTCCCCCCTCTTCTCTTCCAGAGTCCTTTGCTTTGGTGCAATAATCTGTGCCTAGTCCGTGTTTCAGTTTGTGTTTTCCCTTCCCTCCCCAATATTTAAGTCCAGTTTATAAGTGAGATCATTTGGTATTTATTCCTCTTTTGGCTTATTTCACTTAACATGATATCTTCAAGTTTCAGCCAAGATGATGCAAAGGAAATGAGTTCACCATTTTTTTTTTTTTTTGTAAGACTGAAAGATATATAAACTCTCACTGGATGAATAAAAATTGAGCTCAGATTCACCCTCCAACAGAGTGTGGTGTATTCTGTTCTCCCTTGCGCCAACTCCTGACCCACCGGGTGGTCGTCTTCGGAGTTCCCTGATCCTTCCTGCTGCTCTTCCACTGTAGCGGTCTGTTGCAAGTGGCAAAGCAGTGTTATAGGTTATAAGTGTCTTTCTTTCTTTTTTATTTATTTATTTATTTATTTATTTTATTTTATTTTATTTTTTATTTAAGAAAGGATTAATTAACAAAACCATAGGGTAAGAGGGGTACAACTCCACACAATTCCCACCACCCAATCTCCATATCCCACCCCCTCCCCCGATAGCTTTCCCATTCTCTATCCCTCTGGGAGCATGGACCCAGGGTCATTGAGGGTTGCAGAAGGTAGAAGGTCTGGCTTCTGTAATTGCTTCCTCGCTGAACATGGACGTTGACTGGTCGGTCCATACTCCCAGTCTGCCTCTCTCTTTCCCTAGTAGGATGGGTCTCTGGGGAAGCTGAGCTCCAGGACACATTGGTGGTGTCTTCAATCCAGGGAAGTCTGGCCGGCATCCTGATGACACCTGGAACCTGGTGACTAAAAAGAGAGTTAACATACAAAGCCAAACAAATTGTTGAGCAATCATGGACCCAAAGCTTGGAAAAGTGGAGAGGAAGTATTAGGGAGGTACTCACTGCAAACTCTAGTATACTTCTGCTTTCTTACTTTGGTGCCATACTCCAAACTCAGTCAATTTCTGCTTTGTGTTTCTACTTCTTTTTTTTTTACATGCATAACATTCCCCAGATTCCCATTTAACAATACAACCCCCACTATTTCATTCATCATTTTTCATGGACCTGTATTCTCCCCACCCACCCACCCACCCCAGAGTCTTTTACTTTGGTGTAATACTCCAATTCCATTTCAGGTTCGACTTGTGTTTTCTTTTCTAATCTTGTTTTTCAACTTCGGCCTGAGAGTGAGATCATCCCATATTCATCCTT
The DNA here is from genome assembly GCF_950295315.1 of Erinaceus europaeus. Classification (NCBI taxonomy): domain Eukaryota; kingdom Metazoa; phylum Chordata; class Mammalia; order Eulipotyphla; family Erinaceidae; genus Erinaceus; species Erinaceus europaeus. The sequence goes on from NC_080179.1 coordinate 30,761,360, forward strand.
CTGTTTCTGACTTATTTCACTCAACATGATTTTTTCAAGGTCCATCCAAGATCGGCTGAAAACGGTGAAGTCACCATTTTTTACAGCTGAGTAGTATTCCATTGTGTATATATACCACAGCTTGCTCAGCCACTCATCTGTTGTTGGACACCTGGGTTGCTTCCAGGTTTTGGCTATTACAAATTGTGCTGCCAAGAACATATATGTACACAGATCTTTTTGGATGGATGTGTTGGGTTCCTTAGGATATATCCCCAGGAGGGGAATTGCAGGGTCATAGGGTAGGTCCATTTCTAGCCTTCAGAGAGTTCTCCAGACTGTTCTCCACAGAGGTTGGACCAATTGACATTCCCACCAGCAGTGCAGGAGGGTTCCTTTGACCCCACACCCTCTCCAGCATTTGCTGCTGTTACCTTTTCTGATGTGACATTCTCACAGGAGTGAAGTGATATCTCATTGTTGTCTTTATTTGCATTTCTCTGACAATCAGAGACTTGGAGCATTTTTTCATGCGTTTCTCGGCCTTTTGGATCTCTTCTGTGGTGAATATTCTGTCCAATTCCTCCCCCCATTTTTGGATGGGGTTATTTGTTGTCTTGTTGTTGAGTCTGGTAAGCTCTTTATATATGTTGGTTATTAAACTCTTATCTGATGTATGGCATGTAAAGATCTTCTCCCATTCTGTGAGGGGTCTCTTGATTTGGGTAGTGGTTTCTTTTGCTGTGAAGAAGCTTTTTAATTTGATGTAGTCCCATAGGTTTATACTTGCCTTAGTCTTCCTTGTAATTGGATTCGTTTCATTGAAAATGTCTTTAAAATTTATGCGGAAAAAAGTTCTTCCAATATTTTCCTCTAAGTATCTGATAGTTTCTGGTCTAACATCCAAGTCCTTGATCCACTTGGAATTTACTTTTGTATTTGGTGAAATACAGTGATTCAGCTTCATTCTTCTGCATGTTTCAACCCATTGTTTCCAACACCATTTGTTGAAGAGACTCTGCTTTCCCCATGTAATAGTCTGGGCCCCTTTGTCAAAGATTAGATGTCCATAGGTGTGGGGCCTCATTTCTGGGCTCTCAATTCTATTCCACTGGTCAGTGTGTCTGTTCATGTTCCAGTACCAAGCAGTTTTGATGACAATGGCCCTATAATATAGTTTGAGATCTGGCAGTGTGATGCCTCCGGTTCTGTTCTTTTTTCTCAAGATTGTTTTGGCAATTCTAGGTCTTTTCTGGTTCCAGATAAACATTTGTAGCATTTGTTCTATTCTCCTAAAAAATGTGCTTGGGATCTTGATGGGGATAGCATTAAATTTGTAGATGGCTCTGGGTAATATATTCATTTTGATGATGTTAATTCTTCCAACCCATGAGCATGGAATATCTTTCCATTTCTTTGTGTCTTTTTCAATTTCTTTGAGTAGTGACTCATAATTTTCAGTATACAAGTCTTTCACTTCTTTGGTTAGGTTTATTCCTAGATATTTTATTGTTTTTGTTGCTATAAGAGTTCACCATTTTTAACATCTGAGTATTATTCCATCATGTACATATTGCACAGTTTTTTTTGTTTTGTTTTGTTTTTTAGCCACTCATATATCATTAGACATCTGTGTTACTTCCAAATTGTGGTGATTACAAATCATGCTGCTATGAGCATAGGCATACATAGATCTCTCTCTCTCTCTCTCTAACACATAGATATCTTCTGACAGATGCTTTTGATTCCTTTGGACAAGTCCTTTTGAGAGAAATTGCTGAGCAATAGGGTAAGTTCATTTCTAGTGTTCTGAGATATCTCTAGACTGTTTTCCATAAGGATTGGAGCAATTTATATTCCTACTAGAGAAGTGTCCTGTTTCACCCATATTCTCTCCAACATTTGTTGTTATTAGTGTCTTTTCTTTTCTTTCTGTCTTTTTTTTTTTTTTGCTTCCAGGGTTATTGCAGGGGTTCAGTGCCTGCACCATGAATCCATTGCTCAAAAGGCATTTTTCCCCCTTTTGTTGCCTTTGTTGTTGTAGCCTTGTTGTGGTTATTATTGTTATTGATATCATTTGTTGTTGGATAGGACAGAGAAAAATGGAGAGGAGGGGAAGACAGAGAGGAGGAGAGAAAGATAGACACCTGCAGACCTGCTTTACCACCTGTGAAGCAACTCCCTTGCAGGTGGGGAGCCGGGGGCTCTAACTGGGATCCTTACGCTGATCCTTGTGCTTTGCGCCACGTGTGCTTAACTCACTGCGCTACCGTTAGTGTCTTTTATAATGTAAGACATCCAAGTGATATTTTCTCAAGATAATCTGAATATTTGGCACTATGTCAAACTTCATAAGGTTGTAAATATTTCTAATGATGTTTGGATATTTGGAAAATTTCTAAAGAAACAAAATGCATTTGAAAAATCCACTCAACGATTTTCTCCCCCTTTCCCCCTTTCTTTTCTTTCTCTTATACCTACCACTGGCAGTACAGGGAATTGAATCTGGAACTTTGGATGTTTAGGCATGAAAGTATTTTTGTATAACCACTATGCTATCTCCCCTGCTACCATTCAATTTTTTCAAACTTGAAAATTTTAATGCAATTAGCAATTAAATAATTAATAATGGGAAACATGCCAAAGATCTAAAACCAAACAAAGCTATTAAGAGTTAAATAAGCTGAAAACATCAATATGATATTTATTATACTACAGCAAAAGAAGTTTAAATTTTTTATATTTATTTATTTATTTGTTTTCTCTTTTGTTGACTTTGTTTTTTTATTGTTGTTGCAGTTATTATTGATGTCATCCTTGTTAGATAGGACAGAGAGAAATGGAGAGAGGAAGGAAAGATAGAGCGGGAGAGAAAGATAGGCACCTGCAAAACTTCACCAATTGTGAAACAACTCCCCTGCAGGTGGGGAGCTAGGGGGCTCGAACCAGGTTCCTTGAACTGGACCTTGTGCTTCGCGCCACATACCCTTAACTCGCTGTGCTACCGCCCGACTCCCCAGCAAAAGAAGATCTATTTGAATGGTCTATATAGCATTAATTTCAATTCAATAATCAGATTATGTGTGTTACAAATCTGGACTAGATTATGCTGCTAAAATTGTAAATTTAAGTTATTTGACTGCCGTAGGCCTTTTATACGTGACTAGAGAGGATCTTTCAGCTTCCTCCTCTTCCTCTTTTTGTTCTAGCAATAGAACATTTTGTCTAATGGAATCTTACATACAGCAACAATACATTTATTTGTTTTCAAATAAATGCATAACTTTGTCTGTTGGCGTGGTGGGTGGGAAAATCTGGAATTGTCTGTAGATTTGTTTATGCTATTTTTACTGTTTGAAAAGATTAAAAGAAAAAACATTTGATTTTGCTTTTGCTTCCGAGTTTTATATACTCAGAAAAGAATTTCACAGCAAAAAAAAAAAAGTTATAGTAACCTTCTCTTCCTGTATCCTGCAATGTTCTTTTACAGTTAGTCAACTCTATTTCTGGTTTCTTTTTTAAATAAAAAATCTTTTAAAATTTATTATTGGATAGAGACAGAGAGAAATTGAGAAGGTAGGGAGAGGGAGAAAGGGGAAAGACTGAGAGACACCTGCAGCCCAGTTTCACCACTTGTGAAGATTTCCCCCTGCAGGTGACCAGGGCCTTGAACCCAGGTCTTTGAGCGCTATAATGTGTGCGCTTAACCAGGTGCGTCAACCACTAGCCCCCATTTCTGGTTTCTATCTTTTTTTTTTTTTTAGCTATTATTGTTGTTATTGATGTCGTTGTTGTTAGATAGGAAAGAAAGAAATGGAGAGAGGAGAGGAAGACAGGGGGAGAGAAAGATAGACACCTGCAGACCTGCTTCACTGCTTGTGAAGCGACTCCTCTGCAGGTGGGGAGCGGGTGGCTCCAACAGGGATCCTTGCGCTGTCTTTGCACTTTGTGCCACTTGCACTTAACCCGATATGCTACCGCCCAACTCCCCTATTTCTTGTTTCTTATCCTTTAGTTTTAGGGATCATGTCACTCCCTATTTTTCACCAATAGTCAAGAGAAAACATATTGCAACCTTTTTTTTTTTTTTTTTTAATCTGTGGTGACTTTTAATTCTGGAAACTGTTGACATCTGTTTTATTTTTATGCTACATCTACATTGTCTCTGTTTTTTATAAGGTAGCTTTAATAGATTACCTAAAATACATAGTGTCCAAATGTGTCAAAAGAGAAGAAAACACTTTATAATAAAATCTCAGGATAAGGATTTGGGGACTAAAGAATCCTATGTGGATGAAATTCAAGAGGGACTGTCAGAAGAACAGCACAACAAACTGGAGGACAAGGTGGTGGTTGCCAGCTGCTTTCCTGTGTAGGCACCATGTCCTGTATAGCTATGGAAGCTCTCCCAACCAGCTTTTAAACATATCATTATTTGGCTGATGCACATTTTATTCAACATTTTGTTCATTAGTAACTATCACGGTGAACAATAAATCACCGAGGAAAGGGTTCTCTAAAGTTCCAATTTGTATAATAAAATTTTAGTAGAGAACCTTAACTAGCTGTAATATCTAATATGCAAGGCTACCAGTTAACTTTCCTTTTTAGTGTATATTTTATTTATTTTAATTCTAGTGATACAGAGAGAAAGACAGATGCTATATAGGCCAGAGCACTGCTCAGCTCTGGTTTATGGTGTACAGGGGAGTGAACCTGAGACTTCTGATGTTTCAGATATGATCCTTTTGCATAATCATTATACAATCTCCTCAGTCCACCACTTAACTTTCTATCCTAGCCTAAAATTTACCTTAACGCTAAAACTTAAGTGGAGATAAAAGTAAAACTATTCCTTTCCCATCTGAGAGCAATGTTCTACAGAATCTAGCTGTTATCACATGTAGAAAATCCATTAATTTCTGCTCTAAATAAGGTCTACTAACTAAAATACAAATTTAATGTGGGGTTGGGGAGAAAGCATAATGATTATGCAAAAGACTTTCATGCCTGAGGCTCTGAGATCCTAGGTTCAATCCCTGGGACCACCATAAACCAGAGCTGAGTAGTGCTCTGACTTCTATTTTTTTTTCCCCCTCCAGGGTTATCACTTGGAGCTTGGTGCCAGCACTACAAATTCACTGCTCCTGGTGGCCACTCCATCTGCCCCCCTTTTTTTTCTATTCCATAGGACAAAGAGAAATTGAGAGGAGTGAGGGAGAGAGAGAGAGAGAGATAGAAACCTGCAGGCCTATTTCACCACTTGTGAAGTGTGAAATGTCGCCACTATAGGTGGGGAGCAGGAGTTCCAACCTGGTCCTTACTTGGGTCCTATTGCATGGTACTATGTGTGCTTAATTCAGTGTGCACTGGTCCCACTGGTTTTTCTCTCTGTATCTTTCTCTCTTAACTCTTTCATTAAAAATAAATAAATAAATAAATAAATAAATAAATAAATAAATAAATAAATACAAAGTTACTAGGAGCCAGGGAGACAGTATAATGGTTATGGAAATAGGCTTTTACACTTGAGGCTTTGGTTCAGTCCCTCATACCACCACAAGCCAGAGCTGAACAGTACTCTGGCTGAAAAAAAAAAAATCAAAGTAGATGTGATTTCGTTTTTTTTTTTTTTTTAAATTTAAGAAAAGAGACATTAACAAAACCATAGAATAAGAGGCGTACAATTCCGCACAATTCCCATAACCTGATCTCCATATCCCACCACCTCCCCTGATAGCTTTCCCATTCTCTATCTCTCTGGGAATATGGACCCAGGGTCATTGTGGGTTGCAGAGGGTGGAAGGTCTGGCTTCTGTAATTGCTTCCCCGCTGAACATGGGCGTTGACTGGTCGATCCATACTCCCAGTCTGTCTCTTTCTTTCCCTAGTGGGGCTCTGAGGAAGTGGCACTCCAGTACACATTGATGGGGTCGTCTGTCCAGGGAAGTCTGGTCAGCATCCGGAACCTGGTGGCTGAAAAGACAGTTAACATACAAAGCCAAACAAATTGTTGAACAATCATGGACCTAAAGACTGGAATAGTGTAGATGAAGTGTTGGGGGGTATTCCCTGCATGCTCTTGTGTACTTCTGCTTTCAGGTGTATATTTTTTCCCTAGTTTATGGGCATGGGTGAACCTCTATGCTCTATCTCAGGGGACCTGGACTATACCTAGGTTTGGGGACTTTATTGGGGAGTGGAACACCTGGAATGGAATTAGAGAATACTATGAAAGGGAAGGTCTCACCTGAGTGATGAAGCTGAAGGGTTGTCATTCCACACCTGAAGTCTCTGGTCACAGTCTGAAGTGAAGCATGCTGGGGTGGCACTTGTTGCATTGATTAGGTTGTGATCCGCGGATGCAATATTATTTGATTTGAATTGAGAGCAGCATGCAGAAAAGTGGGCCCCACCCTAAGGTTCCAGGACTGGGGGAAATATAGGCTCTATAGTGGAAATGTGAGGTTCCTGTTTGTTGTCTTAGGGCTCAAGAAGACAATGGATAGTTATTGTTATCGTCACATTATTTGGTGATAGGGTTAACTTTGGAAAGTCCCTTTGTTAGGGTTTGGGGTATAATACCCAGCATCTTGTATATAGCTGTGTTGTCGGTTGCTTCTGTTCTCTCTGGTCTAGGCTTTTGGGAGAGACAACATATCAAAGACAGCCTATGTATTAAAAAGACTCAGTCTGTGTTTTAAGAAGTTCTAGACATATGATCAATTTTTCGGCTCTCATATTAATTAAATAGTGGTTTATATGTTTACACTTTAATAGCATTGTACATAAACACCACTCCCACCACCAAAAGACTGTGTCCCATCCCCACCACCCAACCCCGCCCCCCCACCCTCCACTGTGCCGGGAAGCCCAATGGCCACCCTCCCCTTCACCACAGTGTTTTTACATTGGTGCCCTGGTAGATGTGATTTCTAAGTACAAATGGCACTAATTAAAATGATCTTCATGTGATAGAAAAATAATCTTTTATGTGTTAAACCACTAAGATCTTGGCATTGCATAATCACAATACAAACCTAGCTTCTTTTGTGTAGTCTCTCATGTTTTCCTTGTGTTTGGGCACAGTAAAACGTTACTCCATCCCTTGGTGTATTGCACCAAAGTAAAAGATTCTGGGATCGGTAGGTGGGTTCAGGTCCTGTAATGTGATGACAGAGGACCTAGTGGGAGTTGTATTGTATGTGGAAAACTGGGAAATTTTATGCATGTACAAACTATTGTATTTACTGTTGACTGCAAAACATTAATTCCCCAATAAAGAAATTAAAAAAAATACCTCATCCCTGTGGGTTCTTCTCAAGCTGGAGAAAATAATATGAGTTTAAGGAGAAAAAGACCACCAGGCATATATGCATGGAAAAGTCAATGACTATCAATTCTAAAGTAACTGGGAAAAACTATGAGTTTATACTCTATGCTTAGGTGGGTAGAGGGATAGGGTGTAAAAGAGACTAGAAGAGGTCTGGCAGCATAAGGAGAGAATGATTTCACATAATAAAACCATACTGCTAGATGTTTTGCCTTGGCTTTTATGTAGTAGCTTTCTCCAACTAAAGGTTATTTTTGAAGCTCAATGTCTTATCCACAACACCACCACCTAGATAGCCTGATTTTTTTTTTAATTTATGTATTCATAACTTTTTAAAATTGCCACCAGGTTTATTGCAGGGGCTTGGTGCCTTCACAACAAATCCTCTACTCCTTGTGGCCATATATATTTGTTGTTGTTGTTGACAGAGAGTAGTTTTGAGAAAATGGGGAGACAGAGGAGGAGAGAGAAAGAAAGACACCTGCAACACTGCTTACCCCAGGCAGGTGGGGACTGGGGACTTGACTCAGGTTCTTGCTCATGGTATCACCCCTACCAGGCACACCCCTACTATAACCCATATTTTATTATTATTATTTTTTAAAGAACTCATCATACTGTGTTCTGTAAGGTTTATGCCAATTTGCATTCTCACCACTGGTGTACCTGAGTAACAAAATCGCTGAACTACAGTAAACAACAGAGGGGAGAGAGAATAGAATAAATGAGGCAGAAAACAGAACTAGCAAGATCGAGGTTGAATTAGAGAAAACTAAGAAGTAAGAGATTTCAAAAGAGATTAAGAGATACAGAGACATATGGGATGGATTCAAAAAAAAGTAATCTACACATTATTGGCTTGCCAGAGGAAGTAAGAAAGGGAGGGGTAGAAAGCATTCTACAGGACATAATAGCCGAGAACTTCCCTACTCTAGACAACATAAAAAAAAATAAAGGTTCAAGAAGCTCAGAGGGTACCAAACTGAATTAATCCTTATTTGAAGACACCAAGACACATCATATTTAAAATGGAAAGGAATAAGGATAAGGAAAGGACCTTGAATGTTGCAAGAGAAAAAACAGTCACCTACAGAGGAAAACACATAAGATTAGCAGCAGATTTCTCCACACAAACACTATAAGCCAGAAGAGAATGGCAAGATATATATCTGAACTCTCAGTGAGAAATTCTTTCAACCAAGACTACTGTATCCTTCTAGACTGTCATTCAGATTAGACGAAGGCATAAAAACCTTTTCAGACAAGCAACAGTTGAAGGAATTAACTACCACCAAGCCTGCCCTGCCAGAAGTTCTTAAAGTTCTCTTATAAACAATCATATCATCATAAACATGCCATATATCAGAACATTCTAAAATTCTACAATAATGGCATTAAAATATCTTCATTCTATAATATCAATGGCCTAATTTCATGTATTAAAAGGCACAGAGTAGGAAGATGGATCAGAAAACACAATCCAACCACATGTTTTCTGCAGGAAAACCATCTAACTCAACAAGACAAACACAGACTCAAAATGAAAGGTTGGAAAACTACCATACAAGCCAGTGGACCACAAAAAAGGGCTGGAACAACTATTCTCAATCTGACATGATAGACCTTCAAATTAAAAATAAATAAATAAATAGATAGGGATGGACATTACTTAATGTTCCCAGGATCAGACAACCAAGAGGACTTAATGATTATTAACATCTATACATCCAAGGAGAGGGCATCTAAATACATCAAACATCAGCTGAAAGAGTTACAGCAGTATATTAACAGCAACAAAGTAATAGGGTATTTCAACACCTCTTGGATGTTAGACCAGAAATTATCAGATATTTAGAGAAAAATATTGGGAGAACTCTTTTCCATCTAAATGTTAAAGGCACCTTCAATTAAATGAATCCAATTGTTTTTAAAAAGTAGTTGAGCAATAAACACTAAGCAGAACTTGGACTGGATCTGTTGTATTGCACCAAAGTAAAGGACTGTGGTTTGGGGGTGGGATTTCAGGTCCTGGAACATGAAAGCAGAGGAGGACCTAGAGGGAGGTTGAATTGTTATGTGGAAAACTGAGAAATGTGAACAGGGGTAGATGGCATAATGGCATAATCTGCAAAGAGATTCTTATTCCTGAGGCTACAAAGTTTTATATTCATGGTGAATTTGCCTTCTTTGCCCCATCTTGTATGGAGCTCAAAGATAAGTGAGATAAGTGAGAAACAAAAGGATGAATATGGGATGATATCACTTATAGACAGAAGTTGATAAATAAGATCAGAAGGAAAAACTCTAAACAGAACTTGGACTGGAGTTGTTGTATTACACCAAAGTAAAAGACATCAGGTGGTAGGGGTGGGGTGGGGGGGTTCAGGTCCTGAAGCATGATGACAGAGGAGGACCTAGTGGGCTTGTATTGTTATGTGGAAATTTTATACATGTACAAACTATTGTATTTTATTTAATCCTCTATTAAAGAAATTCTTTAAAAATGCATACTGAATTCATGCTTTTTAAACTAAAAACAAAAAGAAAAAAAAAGAGGAAATTCTTGTATATGAGACAATATGGGTAAACCTTAATACCATTATGCTATTTCCCCATTTCTGATGACATTACTTTCAAACTCTTTCCTCACTCCTGTGACTAATATCTCAATTACTGCTTGGATCTTGTTCTCAAAATCCTTTTGGGGGGGGTTACCTGGGCTTTTTCCCTGATTCATTTCTCCAGTGTTTCTTCTTGGTTTAACCATTGTAGATGGTGTGTTATGAGATCTCTCTCTCTCAGTACTATTCAATCCACTAATCACACTTGCCTGAACTGACTTGTGTCTGAATAAGGTACTTAAAAAGTTCACAGTTATAGAATCTTGTTGTGTTCTCAGTTGATCTTCTTTGTTGTTCTTAGTTGACTGGAGAGAGTGAGACAGATTCTGCTACTCTGTACTGGTTATTGATGACTAGCAGGCGGCACTATTGTGATCTTTAGGCTTCTTTTGTATGTATGATCTGGGGCAGATGGGCTGTGGTAGGGGGTTGTTGCTTTGGGCTGTCCTGTGGTCACAAATGCTCTGTTTTATGTTATGTCCTTGCCTTAAATTCAGAAATCTCAAAAACCCTTGAGTCAAAGATTGAGAGGTTTTAAACCTTTTCCTTTTTTCTTCCGGCACTTGGAACACCCTTCACTGCTTGTTGCACTTAAAGCAAAATCACCAAAAAGGCACAGCTCAGTGCTGTACCTCCTGGAGCTCTATTCTGACTGCTGTTCTTCAACCTGAGCCTCTTTTTGCCCCACCCATATGCGAGCACCCATTTAAGGCTGCAGATATTTTGGCTGTAGATTATATGTTCAGTTGGGTCTCTCATATTTATTTGTTGTTTTGGGAGGAGAGACAATTAGATCCTGGTTATTCTATGGCCATGCCTCCTGGAAGTTCCTTGCCCCCAATTTTTAAGACTTTAAGAAGAATTCTGGCAGCCTGCTGGTACAATGGTTAGAGCACTGGACTTAAGAGCATGAAGTCCTGAGTTTAATCCTTGGCACTGAATGTACCAGGCTCTCCTCCCCTTAACTCTACCCAGTTAATAAATAAAATAATCAAAACCAAAGCCTCTGTATATAGTCAGTTCTATATTGTCCTGTTCCACTGCCATAATAATTACCCTGATACTGTCATTTTTGGGTTACTAGGTGGCACCTATGTCTAAGTAACACATTCTATACTCCTTGTTTTTAACTCTTTGGAAAAGTACTTATTTTCCTTTGAGTTAATTTCCACTAGCAAATGTAATATATAAAATTTATCTTTACAAGAGTTAAAGAAATGCTAATTATTTACAAACTGTTACTTAAAACAATCTGGATTGCAATCTCTCTAAAATGATTCATGTACTAATTGGAAGGGACATATGCACACCTATGTTCATAGCTGCATTATTCACATTAGCCAAAGAATGGGAGATGCCTAAATTCCCATCAACAGATGACTGGTGAAAGAAGTTATAGGATATATATTCCATGGAATACTACTCTGCAACTAAAAAGGTAATATTGCATTCTTTGGTACAAAATGGATGGAACTAAAAAAAAATGAATGGAACTGAAGTTGATTATGCTTAGTGAAATAAGTAGAGATGAAAGAGCACTACCAGATGATTTCTCTCATATGTGGAATCTAGAAATTGGATTCACCTGAACTTGGAAAAAAAAAGTGGAAGCAAGCTAACTGTTTCTGAGATTTGTAGAAACTATGGTGGTTAGCTTTGGGAGGCAGAAAGTGGGGGATACAGAACTTTGGTGGTGGGTGTTGTATATAACTATATACTGTAATCTTACAATCTTACAACATACTATTCATAGTAAAAATTATGTGGTCTGGGAGACGGTACAGTGGATAAAACATGGGACTCTCAACCATGAGGTCCTGAGTTCAGTCCCCAACAGCACATGTACCAGAGTGATGTCTGGTTCTTTCTCTTGCTTCCTATCTTTCTCATTAATAAATAAATAAAATCTTAAATAAATAAATAAAAATCTAAATGGTCATGTAAAACTAGAGCATATAATTTTATTTCCTAATAGTTGAAAACTTTCAGCATATATAATCATGCTTTGTTTTATGACATTTCAATCATTGATAGGTGCATTGAGACACATGTATTTAGGGGCTTTTTAAAATTTTTATATTTTATTTGTGATTTAATATTGATTTATAAAAGGGTGAGGGGTAGATAGCATAATGGTTATGCAAAGAAACCCTTATGCCTGAGGCTCCAAAGTCCCAGGTTCAATCCCCCCTGCACCACCATAAGCCTGAGCTGATCAGTGCTCTGGTTAAAAATAAAAAAAAATAAAAAAATATTGATTTATAATATTATAGCAGGGGTGTAACTCAACACCATTCCCACCACTAGAGTTCTGTATCCCCATTCCCTCCATTGGAAACTGCAGTAATTCTCCTAAGATTATAGGGATGGGTTGACTGCTTTCTCTTCTTTTCTTTTTTTTAAATTTTTATTTATAAAATAGAAACACTGACAAGACCATAGGATAAGAGGGGTACAATTCCACACAGTTCCCACCATCTGAACTCTGCACCTCCTCCCCTCCTCTGATAGCCTCCCTATTCTTTTTTTTTTTTTTGCCTCCAGGGTTATCACTGGGGCTCAGTGTCAGCACTATGAATCCACTGCGCCTGAAGGCTGTTTTTCCCATTTTGTTCCCTTGTTGTTGCTCTTGTTCTGGATGTTGTTGTTATATCTGTTGTTGTTGTTGCATAGGGCAGAAAAAAATGGAGAGAGGAGGGGAGACAGAGAAAGATAGACGCCCGCAGACCTGCTTCACAGCTTGTGAAGTGACCCCCCTGCAGGTGGGGAGCTGAGGGCTCGAACTGGGATCCTTGCACCTTTCCTAGCATTTTGCATCATGTGAGCTTAACCCATTGTGCTACCGCCCAACCCCTTCTATGTTGTGCTTTTAGGTCTTTCTACTTGCTGCTTCATTTATTGACTCATTGCAAACTATTGTGCTCTTTTCCTTTCAAGTATGTATTTTGCCCTAATTTATGGATATGTGTGTACATCTGCCCTATCTCATGGGACCTGGTCTATATCTAAGTTTTGAGACTTTGTTAGGAAGTGAGCCACCCAAAATGGAATGGAGGAGAAAGGAAAGGTTTCACCCGATTAATGAGGCTGAAGTGTTGACATTCCACATCTGACATCTCTGGACACAGTCTGAAGTGAAGAATATCGAGGTAGTACTCGTTGCAGTGATTTCTCTTCTTTTCTAAGCCACACCTACACTTAATACTACTTCTAAGTGTCCTTCTTTTTTCCCTTTTCTCCCAGGGTCCTGATAGAATGGGGTTCACAGTCCTTTAGTCATCTTCCTCTAACATTTTCCTCCCTCTGGAAGTATTGATGACTTCTCCTCCTCCTCCTTGTTCTTTTTTAATTTTATGAACTGGTCTGAAGATGTGTAATTGGGGACATTCATATTCTGAAAAACAACAAGAACAGCCAGTTTTTTAAAAATATATTTTTTTATTTATTATTTATTCCATTTTGTTGCCCTTGTTGTTTTTTATTGTTGTAGCTTTGATTGATGTCATTGTTGTTGGATAGAACAGAGAGAAATTGAGAGAGAGGAAGACAGAGAGGGGGAGAGAAAGATAGACACCTGCAGACCTGCTTCACAGCTTGTGAAGTGACTCCCCTGCAGGTGGGGAGCCGGGGGCTCAAACCAGGATCCTTAATGCCAGTCCTTGTGCTTTGCGCCACCTGCATTTAACCTGCCGTGCTACCGCCCGACTCCCTAAAGCCAGTTTTCTTTTTAGCTTATAGTATGTTTGGATTTGCCATTTTCCTCAAGGTGCTTTTAAAAGCAGAATCCTAAATATTCAACACTGCAATGAAATTAAGTGACTTGACAATTATACGGCATCTTGAGATCCTTAAACACAACTTTTATAAACTGTAGTCTTCTTTTATTAATTAACATTTATTTATAAAAAGAAAATACTTCAACAACAGACAACAAATAACCCCATCCAAAAATGGGGGGGGGGACATGGACAGAATATTCACCACAGAAGAGATCTAAAAGGCCGAGAAACACATGAAAAAATGCTCCAAGTCTCTGATTGTCAGAGAAATGCAAATCAAGACAACAGTGAGATACCACTTCACTCCTGTGAGAATGTCATACATCAGAAAAGGTAACAGCAGCAAATGCTGGAGAGGGTGTGGGGTCAAAGGAATCCTCTTACACTGCTGGTGGGAATGAACTTGGTCCAACCTCTGTGGAGAACAGTCTGGAGAACTCTCAGAAGGCTAGAAATGGACCTACCCTATAACCCTGCAATTCCTCTCCTGGGGATATATCCTAAGGAACCCAACACACCCATCCAAAAAGATCTGTGTACACATATGTTCTTGGCAGCACAATTTGTAATAGCCAAAACCTGGAAGCAACCCAGGTGTCCAACAACAAATGAGTGGCTGAGCGAGTTGTGGTCTATATACACAATGGATACTACTCAGCTATAAAAAATGGTGACTTCACCGTTTTCAGCCGATCTTGGATGAACCTTGAAAAATTCATGTTCAGTGAAATAAGTCAGAAACAGAAGGATGAGTATGGGATGATCTCACTCTCAGGCAGAAGTTGAAAAACAAGATCAGAAAAGAAAACCCAAGTAGAACCTGAACTGGAACTGGCATATTGCAACCAAAGTAAAAGACTCTGGGGTGGGTGGGTGGGGAGAATACAGATCCAAGAAGGATGACAGAGGACCTAGTGGGGGTTGTATTGTTATATGGAAAAATTGGGAATGTTATGCTTGTGCAAAATATTGTATTTACTGTTGAATGTAAAACATTAATTCCCCAATAAAGAAATTAAAAAAATAATAAAAAGGAAATACTGACAAAACCATAGGATAAGGAGGGTACAACTCCACACAATTCCCACCACCAGAACTCTGTATCCCACCCCCTCCCTTGATAGTTTTCCTATTCTTTAACCCTCTGGGAGTATGGACCCAAGGTCACTGTAGAATGCAGAAGGTGGAAGGTCTGATTTCTGTAATTGGCTCCCCGCTGAACATGAGCGTTGAGAGGTCAATCCATAATCTCAGCTTGTTTTTCTCTTTCCCTAGTGGGGCGGGGTTTTGGGGAGCTCCAGGACATATTAGTGGGGTTGTCTGTCCAGGGAAGTATAGTTGGCATCTGGAACCTGGTGGCTGAAAAGATAAAAATAAAATAAAATATAAAGCCAAACAAGTTGTTGACTAATTATGAACCTAAAGGCTGGAGTACTGCAGATGAAGAGTTGGGGGGTGTGTCTCCGTTCTGTAGTTAAGCTATAGACTTCTACTGAAGAAGGTAGGACCATCTATGGTACTATGGTACTAGGAGAAAAAGCCCCTCCCCTTTTTTTTTTGCCTCCAGGGTTATCGATGGGGTTGGGTGCCTGCACTAGGAATCCACAGCTCCTGGAGGCCTTTTTTCCTGCCCTTGTTCCCCTTGTTGTTGTTATTGATATTGGATATGACAAAGATAAATCCAGAGAAGAGGGGAAGACAGAGAGGGGAAGAGAAATATAGCCACCTGCAGACCTGCTTCATTGCTTGTGAAGTCACTCCTTTGCAGGTGGGGAGAGGGGGCTTGAACTGGGATCCCTGTGCTGGTCCTTGTGCTTCATGCCACTTGTGCTTAACCACTGTGTTACTGCCCAGCCCTCGAAAAAGTCATTTTTAATCCTAAATGATAAATGTAGCCCTTGATATAGCCCTTCCTTTACAAAAGAAAAATATGTTTCCACTGAACATCTCCACTAGACCAAAATTCTTTTTTAAAAAATTTATTCCCTTTTCTTGCCCTTGTTGTTTTACTGTTGTAGTTATTATTGTTGTTGTGATTGATGTCATCATTGTTAGATAGGACAGAGAGAAATGAAGAGAGGAGGGGAAGACAGAGGGGAGAGAGAAAGATAGACACCTGCAAACCTGCTTCACCACTTGTGAAGCGAATCTCATGCAGTTGGGGAGCCAGGGGCTCCAACCGGGATCCTTAGGCCAGTCCTTGCACTTCGCACCACATGTGTTTAACCCACTGTGCTACCGCCTGACTCCAAACCAAAATCCTCTTAGGGATTCAGAAGATGGGATTTCTGGCGTTTGTAATTGCTTCTCTGATGGATATGGATGTTGGCAGGTCAATCCATAACCCCAGCCTTTTCTATCTTTCCCAAGTAGGGTAGAACTCTGGAGAGGTGACATTCTGGGACATATTGGTGAGGTTGTCTTCCCAGGTAGTTCAGGATGGAATCATAATAGGGTATGCAGTTTGGTGGCTGAACGGCAGTAAGATATAAAACAAGACAAACATTTTTAATAAACAGGAACCAAAAAGTAGAAATTGAGTAGATGAGAATAGAGACCATGATGTAGAAGTAAGTAAGCTAGGATGTCTATTTTGCATATGTTCCTAGGGGCCTATGACTTTAGTAATTTTGGACTAAAAATATTGTCTGGGAAGATGGTGTCACAGTTAAGAATAGAACTAGAAAGCTGGATTAGGGCAGAGAGTTGCTCTCAAACTTGAAGAAAACATATAAATATAATTAACTGTCTACTATATTTATTTGACCTGGGGTTCATATATATTAATATTTAATACAGGAAGCTTGTGTAACCTCTGAGTCCCTATCAATCTGGACTCACAGTCAATAGTCACAGTCAAAACATGCTAGGCTGTACTCATTAGGACCAGTCTTCCTTGAGTGGCAGAGTAGGATGATCCAGCCTCCCTTCAGAAAGTGAGGCAGTCCTATCATCACTACTTTCTAATGACAGCATGATCCTGGAGAGGCCCACAAGAGGACTTATAATGATGTTCCTGATAGAAGTGACCAGTGATGGTGGCGAGAGGGATCTATTAGAGATTTAGTTGTATGGTATCTATGGGGGAATTTAAGGATTCCCTGACTAGAGGCTCAGGTGATACTGTGGCCTGGCAGTGACCAAAAAGGCCATCATTAAGTGAGCCAGTCTCGGGGGCTTATTTCTGAACAAATATTTTTTCTCTACTAGATGTTAATTTTCTTTTTATATAAATACTTATTTTTGTGAGATGGACAGATCAGAGCACCACTCAACTCTGGAATGATACATTGAAAACTGTAAACTAGATTTCCTGAAATGTAATTGTGAAAAATTAATTAAGATTAAAGTACCTCTCTCACTTTCTTTTTCATACTGATCCTTATTTTTAAAAATTTCTTTCTAAAAAAATCAACTTTTGCTCTCCTTACACCTTGCAGTAACACTTTTCTATGCCTTTTAAGTGACCTTGTTTTGTGCAGTATTAACACTTCAGAAAAATCTCCAGATATGTGTCATGTATCTGTTGGTCACTTTAATAACAAAACAGAGGCACATTGTTATCCTCACTTGCTCAACCAATGTACATTCTTGCCCCTGTGTTTATACAGTACATTCATTAGTGGTTTTTACTTGTCTAGTCTTTTGGGCCATAAAACTAGGGTTTATTATCTTCCAGGTGATGAATCTTCTTATTTACAAATTAATTGCAGATCATGTGTGGGCAGCATGATTGCTGATCCTGCCTAACGAATACATTTAGTGTTTAATTTTTTTTCTGTTGCTATTTTCTAATTTGAAGTGGGTAGACCAAAACCAATTAATTCTATTCCAGTTTTTCAGTACTTTGCTGCATGCTTCTTCTGTCACTACAGATGCTTATGACTCTTAATGTATGGCTTTAAATAACACTGATATTAGAGATGTGCTGATATTAAACTACATGCTTCTGATAACTGCGTCTTTCAGGTAAACCAGAGCTGCTAATTACTTTAAGAAATTTGAAGCCACATACTTATAATAAGAATCAATTTATCTACAACAAAACTGTCTATACTTTTTATAAACTGCTTTAAAAATTATCACAGAGCTAGAAATCTCAGAGAACATTTGAAAACAACTCTCAGAGACTTTAATACCTGAGTGTAATTTTTCCAGAAGGAAGCTTAGTATGTGTGTGTGTGTGTGTGTGTGTGTGTGTGTGTGTGTGTGTGTGTATGCATGTAGTGATCTATCTGCATATGAAATTTAAGCAAAAGACACTTAGGATAATTTGATATATACATAAGTTTATAGGCTTTTGTACTTCTCAACATGTAGTTAATGTAGAAGTATGAATGAAGAAGAAGAGCAACTTCGTTTTTTTGTGGAGGCAGCTATTAACAATAAAGTCCAAATTTGTAACCAAGATTTTAGCATTAATGAGTATAAAGGTGAATTAAATGAGTAGGAAAATATGATATAACCATAACACTAAATCTGCAATAGTGAAGTACATAATAAAATGATCTTTTTAAGGGCCCAGGTGGTAGTGCACTGGGTTAAGCACACATAGTGTGGAGCACAAAGACCAGTGCAAGGATCCTGGTTCGAGCCCTCAGCTCCCCACCTGCAGGACACTACCTTTTAATTTTTTTTTTTCGTGCTAGAAAATTGTAAACTAGCTCTATGTCATGATATTTAGATTAATGATACTTAAAGTCAACAACCTAACTTTCCCTAACAACCAGTATGTAGCAGCAGACATGAAGCATCAGAAGTAGTCGGCATGATATAAATTAATTATATGCTATTTAAATATGTATTATAAATACATATATAAATATATGTATTATATGTATTATAAATATTTAAATATGTATTATATTTCTAGCACTGTGCTAAGCAGAATTTTATAGATATTATTTTTATAAGTTCTGCAAAACACTTTAATTAATTAATTAATTAATTTATGTTTTTGCTTCCAGGGGTATTGCTGGGGCTTGGTGACTGCACTACGTATCCACTGCTCCTGGAGGCCATTTTTTCCCATTTTGTTGCGTTGTTGTTGTCTTATTATTTTTACCATAGATGTCGTTGTTGGATAGGACAAAGAGAAATTGAGAGAGGAGGGAAAGACAGAGAGGGGGAGAGAAAGACAGACACCTGCAGACATGCTTCACTGCTCATGAAGCGACCCCCATGTAGGTGGGGAGCCAGGGCTGGAACCTGAATCCTTACTCCGGTCCTTGAGCTTCGCACCACATGCGCTTTACCCGCTGCACTACCGCCCGGTCCCCTACGTTATTATTTTTTAAAAGATTTATGAGAGAGAGAGAGTGAGAAAGAAAACTTGAGTATCACTGACATATATGATGCCTAGGACTGAATTCAAGATACCATGTTTGCAGGTTCAGTGCTTTACCTACAGTGCCACCTCCTAGATCACAATAGGTTATTGCTCTTTACTTGCTGACTCTTTTTTTTTCTTTCTTCCTTCCTTTCTTTCTCTTTCTTCCTTCCTTCCTTTCTCCCTCCCTATCTCTTTCTTTCTTTCTTTCCTTCTTTCTTTATTTCTCTCTTTCTCTCTTTCTCTCTTTCTCTCTTTCTTTCTTTCTTTCTTTCTTTCTTTCTTTCTTTCTTTCTTTCTTTCTTTCTTCTTTCTTTTTCCTCCAGGGTTATTGCTGGGGCTCCTTGCCTGCATCATGGATCCACTGCTCCTGGGGGCTACTTTTTCCCCTTTTGTTGCCCTTGCTTTAAATTTTTTTTTTTAATTATATTTATTGGATAGAGACAGAAATCGAGAGGGAAGGAGAGATGGAGGAGAGAGACAGAGAGACACTTGCAGCTCTGCCTCACCACTCATGAAGCTTCCCCCCTGAAGGTGGGGACTGGGGGCTGGAACCCTCGTCCTTCAGTACTATAACATGTGCGCTTAACCAAGTGCGCCACCACCTGGCCCCGCCCTTGTTGTTTTATCGTTGTTGTGGTTACTATTATTGTTGTTGTTGATATCATTGTTGTTGGATAAGACAGAGAGAAATGGAGAGAGCAGGGGAAAACAGAGAGGGGGAGAGAAAGGTAGACACCTGCAGACCTGCTTCACTGCCTGTGAAGCGACTCCCCTGCAGGTGGGGAGCCGGGGTCTCAAACCGAGATTCTTATGCCAGGTCCGCGTGCTTTGCACATGTGCGCTTAAGCTGCTGCGCTACCGCCCTTCCTCCCTTCCTCCCTTCCTCCCTCCCTCCCTTCCTTCCTTTCTCTCATTGTCTCTCTTTCTTCTCTTTCATAGAGACAGAGAGGCTGAGACATAAGAGATAGATCACAGCACCAAAGCTTCTTTATCTCTACAATGTTTTACAGTTGACAGTAAAATACAGTAGTTTGTATGTGTGTAACATTTCTGTTTTCCACATAACAATTCAGTCTTCTCGAGGTCCTATTCTGCTATCATGTTCCCACACCTGAACCTTCCCCACTCCCCCAGTCTTTTACTTTGGTGCAATATACCAACTCCAGTTGAAGTTCTGCTTTGTGTTTTCCCTTCTGTTCTTATTTTTCAACTTCTGTCTATGAGTGAGATAATCTAATACTCATCCTTCTTTTTCTGGTTGATCTCACTTAACATGATTCCTTCACAGTCCATCCAAGATAAGGTAAAGAAGATGAATACCGCCCCCCCTTTTTTTTTAAGTTTTATTTTATTATTTATTTATTCCCTTTTGTTGCCCTTGTCTTTTTTTTTATTGTTGTAGTTATTATTGTTGTTGTCGTTGTTGGATAGGACAGAGAGAAATGGAGAGAGGAGGGGAAGACAGAGAGGAGGAGAGAAAGATAGACACCTGCAGACCTGCTTCACCGCCTGTGAAGCGACTCCCCTGCAGATGGGGAGCCGGGGTTCGAACCAGGATCCTTATGCCCGTCCTTGTCCTTTGCGCCACCTGCGCTTAACCCGCTGCGCTACAGCCCGACTCTCGAATACCCCATTTTTAATAGCTGAGTAATAATCTACTGTGTATATATACAACAACTTAGCCACTCATCTGTTGTTGGGAACCTGGGTTTTCTTCCAGTTTTGGGCTATTACAAATTGTGCTGCTATGAACATGGGAGTACACAGATCTTTTTGAAAGGATGTGTTTGGTTCCTTAGGATATATCCCTAGGAGAGGACTTGCAGGTTCATAGGGAAGGTCCACTTCTAGTCTTCTGAGACTTCTCCAGACTCAAACTTCTTTCAATGCAGTGGAAGCAGTGGAATGCAAGGCAAAGCAACACACTAAGTGAGATATTTCACCAGACCTAAATTATTTCATTTAATCCTCTGTCTTAAACATCTCTTACAAATAGAGAAACATTAATTTATTCCTGGATTATTAATTTCCCGCTCTGAATTATATATGCCCCATCAGAAGTAAACAATATCATCATTAAAATTATTGACACAAAGCCTATAGTAAGTACATAAAGAAATTCCAGCATCAAATGAGTATTTGAACTGGATGACTTCAAAACTCATCCAAACCAGAGAGGCCTTATATAAGCTTGATTTGCTTTAGATCATGAGGCACCTTTAAAAAATACACATAATTAAGGCTTAGTACCAGCAGAATAACATGAATATAAGGCAGAAATCATGGTCTGATGCTCACATATCCATAGCAAACGGTCCACGAGAGTTTGAAACTAAATATGTATATGCAAAAGTAATTTTTTCTCTTCACTGTTTACATTATAGTAAAATAATAGCCTAGTACATGAAACATGAGAAAGAATTGGCTAGAACTCTCCCCTCCCCACCTAAATTTTTTAAGCTTTATACTTTTACCTACAGAATAAGCTGAGGTTAGAACATTCTAATTCTATTTCTCTGTAGGACACCAAAAATAGAAGCAGCTTGCATTGAAATAGTACTGTGACTAAGCCTAGCCTCACTGTTACATGTTTCTAATTCATGCACTTGAAGATTTGAGTTTTTTTAGAAAGCTATTAAAAAGTGGGAAAGTAGGCCCTAAGTATGACTTAGAGCTTACTTTTTGAAAATTCAACTACTTAAAAATCCATCAGTTTTTAAGGTAGTGTTACTTTCAGTTCTTTTTACTTTATTCCTTTTTACTTTTATAAATACTCATACATATAAGTTATGTGCATAGACTTAAAAATAATAATCTGTAAAAAATAAGATATTCAGCTAAAGCAAATATAGAAGAGGAATTTAAAAAATTTTAGTAAACTTTGTTTTCCTTTAATACTATCTTCTTGGTTAACTACACAATATACTTGTGTCTAAATAAACTATAATAACAGAAAATCCATAGATGTTCCTAAGGAAGCTTGATTTTCCTACTTATCTCTCAGATCTTTATATCTTTTTGTAATTTCTTAGAATCTTTTTCCAATGTCCCTTTCAAATTAATTTGAGTTCTATTTTATTATAAAGGCAACACATACCTGGAATTTTAGCCAATTTCTGAATATACCACTTAGTGGCATTTAGCACCTTGTTTTACAATCATAACCACCACCCACTTCACAATTTTTTCCATTTCTTTGAACCCCTATTTTCTGAGATGTAGAACTGAGTCTTTGCTACAGCTTTGCTAACCTCCTCTTTACCCTTCTTAGCTGGTCCCCAAAAGATAAAATTGTCAAAGTTTCTCTGATCTGAAAGGCCACATTTGTTTATCTGTATTTGCCACTTACAGATACTAATAGGATGAGTTATATAAGAAAAGTGATGACATGAGAAAGTGGGTAAGGCAGTGCAAATTATGAGGAGTAATGGGGATGTTTGCAGGCTCAAAGATGTTTTGAACTTTCTGTAAAATTGCAATCATACATTTGTAATGAAGAATTTTTTAAAACTCTAAAAACGAGGGAGCCAGGCAGTAACGCAGTGGGTTAAGCGCAGGTGGCGCAAAACACAAGGACCAGTGTAAGGATCTCTGTTCAACCCCCACCCCCACCTGCAGGGGAGTCGCTTCACAGGTGGTGAAGCAGGTCTGCAGGTGTCTGTCTTTCTCTCCCCCTCTCTGTCTCCGCTTCCTCTCCATTTTTCTCTGTCCTATCCGACAACAACGACATCAATAACAACAATAGTAACTACAAAAATAAAACAAGGCTAACAAAAGGGAATAAATAAATATTTTTTAAAAACCCTCTAAAACCGAAAGCTAATTTTTTTCCCTCTCCACAGTTATTGTGGGGGTGGGGGGCTTGGTGCTATCACTACAAATCCACTGTTCCTGGAGGCATTTGTGTGTGTGTGTGTGTGTGTGTGTGTGTGGTTAGGATGGAGAGAAACTGAGGGTGGGAGGGGGAGAGAATCAGAGAGGCACCTGCAGACCTGCTTCACCATTTGTAAGGCGACCCCCCTGCAGGTGGGGAGCTGGGGACTCAAACCGGGATTCTTGCATTTCATACAATGAGTGCTTAACCCCGTGTGCCCCAGTCTCCTCCCAAAGCTAAATCTTAAAGCTATGAAATCCTGTAGCATGAACACTGTTTCTTTAGAATAAGAAGCATAGCGTACAACATATGTTAACATTAGCCATAAGACTTGTGAAAAATGTTGATTTTTTTATACATCAATTATTTGTACATTTGAACATATTATCATATATATTGAATCACCAGATTAATTTTGTACCACTCTTCTCAAAACATGTATGTAATATAAGGTCATTCTTCCAGTAAATCTACTCATTCCAGAATATAGTTTTCAACTGAACCTGAACCTATCTCAGATGAAAATAAGATGATCCAGACCTGTCTGTACTGATGTACACGTAGGTGGTTCCTTTGTTATTATTTGTGAAATGCTATCAATCTGTTTTGGTGAGAGATCTCACATGGAGAGAGATAATGAAGGTACAAGACAGCAAAGGTCAGTCAAGCCATACAATTTTGTGAAGTGATCAAGCACAATATGTCTTAAACAAACAAGGCAAATTGTTGACTTATTCAAAGGCAGTGTGCTATAGTACAGCATTTTAGTGAAAATTATTTGGCATCTTAAAAGCTATTTCGGGCAGGGGTAGATAGCATAGTGGTTATGCAAAGAGACAGTCATGCCTGAGGCTCCGAAGTCCCAGGTTCAATCCCCCACACCACCATAAGCCTGAGCTGAGCAGTGCTCTGGTGTTTATCTGTGTATTTCTCTCTCTGTATCTCTCTCAAAAATAAATAAAATACTTTTAAAAAAAAAAAGCTATTTCATGCTATTTCCTTTCCATCTGTAGTGACTGACAACACTTCTGAATTTTCTTGTTTCCATCTAGTGGCATTTCATTAAAAAATCCAAGCTAAGTCTTCTCTTACTACTTTATTAAGATCTGTAACCTACATCACAACTGCCTCAGACCATTTCCATGAGTTGTTTATGTCTTTATATTAAGTACTTTTTTATTGTATTGAGAAAATCACTTGTGTTTTTCAATTACTTACTGGATTCTTTTTTTTATATTCATTTTATTTATTTATTCCCTTTTGTTGCCCTTGTTGTTTTATTGTTGTAGTTATTATTGTTGTTGTCGTCGTTGTTGGATAGGACAGAGAGAAATGGAGAGAGGAGGGGAAGACAGAGAGGAGGAGAGAAAGACAGACACCTGCAGACCTGCTTCACCGCCTGTGAAGCAACTCCCCTGCAGGTGGGGAGCCGGGGTTTGAACCGGGATCCTTATGCCGGTCCTTGTGCTTTGCGCCACCTGCGCTTAACCCGCTGCGCTACAGCCCGACTCCCTTACTTACTGGATTCTAAGAGAAACAATTGTCATAAATAAGTTTACAGTGGTGAATGGTTGCCTTGATAGGTGCAAAATCAATTTGAGATTTTTATTTAAGAAAGGGAATTTACCAGATTACCCACTGTTCCTTTAGTTACTGATTTTTGGTAGTAATATTATATCTACTACAAGGAACATTCTTGTTGTTTTTGCCCTGGGGCTTCGCAGCTGTAGTCAATTTTTCAAATAGAGACAGAAGCAGAGATATAGGGAGAGAAGGAAAGACGCCATAGCTTGGAAGCTTCCACTAGTCCACTGGGGGCTTGGTTCAAACCTATGTGGCACACATTGCTATCCTCCTAGTCCTGCTGGTCCAATTTTTGTTGAAAAATTAGAAACAAGACAATGTACTTGACATGAAGTTAAGCATACATGAACCACTCTAATATTTTCCTTGGATTTATTTTTTTTAAATTTTTTCCCCTTTTTTTTTTAAATTGGGGAGTTAATGTTTTACATTCAACAGTAAGTACAATAGTTTGTACATGCATAACATTCCCCAGTTTCCCATTTAACAATACAACCCCCACTAGGTCCTCTGAATCCTTCCTGGACCTGTATTCTCTCCACCCACCTACCCCAGAGTCTTTTACTTTGGTGCTATACGCCAATTCCATTTCAGGTTCTACTTGTTTTCTTTTCTGATCTTGTTTTTCAGCTTCTGCCTGGGAGTGAGATCATCCCATATTCATTCTTCTGTTTCTGACTTATTTCACTCAACATGATTTTTTCAAGGTCTAATATTTTCCTTGGATTTATTTTTATCCTTCTTTCTTTACGTATCTTAATTTCTTCCCCTGATATGATTATGTCTTTATACAAGCTAATCTATCTCAGAAATAAAACCCACAGTGGAAAGTTTATGATTGAGCTTACTTAGTATTAAGATAGTGAAAAATGACAAATACTACAAAGAAAACTAAAGAAGGTATATTTATGCCAAGGTAAAGCTTATCATTTTTCTTTTTATCCATTATGTTTCTCTTAGGGTCAACTCCTACATTTTAAAATCAAGCACTAAAATAACGTAAGAACAGTAGGTAGATATGTTGTCTAATATGGCTATATCGACGTTACTCTTCATGGGGCAAAGAAACCATTGCTGATTTGCAAATATTGAAACAAGGTCACTTAAGGCATTGAGGTTCTTGGTTAATCAAATCAAGCATGGCAATAAATTCATCACATGGAAAAATTTTGATACAAATATTAACCAGAGAAATATCGTGCTTAAAAATACTCATAAAATAAATTAAAATTACCAAAGGCAAAGTATTAATGGCCTGCATTTAAAAACAAAACTGTTGCGTTGAAGTGTAGCCAACTAAGAAAAAACAAATCGTTGTGGGGGACTCCATCAAGTGGATGAGTTATTTTGGGTCTACCTGAAGAGGGACAAAGATGAGAGAAGCCATTTAAGAGCAGTTCTGCTTTCTGCCTTCTTTGTTCTTGCCAGGGTGCCCATTTTTAAAGTATTCAAACAAAGAACCACAAACCGCCAGTCACACCATAATACCAGCTTGTGTTTACGTTTTCAGCTCTCCGGATCGTGATCCTATTCAGTGCACACAGAGCGAGTGCTCGTGTACACGCGCCCGTCCGCCATCAGGAGGACTGCAACTGTAAACACAAGCTGGTATTTTGGTGTGATCACGCTAATATGGCGGTTTGTGAGGTCAAGGGGTGGAAGGTGAATTATGGATCCAGATCCAGCATTTCCTTGCTTTTGTCAGTTTAAGTAAGGCTGCTTACGCAGTAGCTGCTTTTCAAACTTGAATAATTCAGCTATTTAAAGAAATGAAGGCCTACCTTAAATATAACAGTTTGAGGTGCTCCACGAGAGAATTGCCTCCCAGGGGAAAGCTCCATTCCTCAGAACTCATAAAGCTGGACCAAGGAAAGCTTGGTTCAGTCTAGATCAGAACTGTACCATGAATGAGTTGGCACTGCAAAAAGTCAAATAACCGGGCACCTCTACAGAACTTTTCATCTCAAAGAAAAAAATCTATTAGGTGGCTTGATTTACTACTGAAAGTTCATTTAACCATGAAATGTCTTTTAATTGTTCTTTTCCCCAAAAAGAAATGGACCAAGCCAGGGAGATAGCACAGCAGATTACACAACTATCAAGTCTGAGGTTCAATTCCTGGTATCACCATAAGCAAGAGCGAGCAAGAGAGAGGGAGGGGAGGGGGAGACGGAGAGAGAGAGAGAGAGAGAGAGAGAGAGAGGTTTGAGATGTAATTCACTTCACTAAACTTTTTTCTACTTTGCTGTTGAACAACGATTAGTTTTGTGGTTTCATTACAGGTGAGTATATCTCTAACCAAAGATGTATTAGATGAGATCTTCAAGATTATTTGAATTTTAAAGTACTGTGGAAATAGCCTTAGTTAAAAAACAAACAAACAAACAAACAAACAAAAAAA
The DNA here is from genome assembly GCF_950295315.1 of Erinaceus europaeus. NCBI lineage: Eukaryota > Metazoa > Chordata > Mammalia > Eulipotyphla > Erinaceidae > Erinaceus > Erinaceus europaeus. The sequence goes on from NC_080179.1 coordinate 30,788,263, forward strand.
ACAGAGTTTGAATTCACCCCCAAAAAGACAAGAAAAAAATCAGTAGGATCAGAGTTACAGGAACTCTAGTCTTACAGAAACATGATTGCTAATAAATAGATAATAATAGCTTTATAGCTGCATTTGTCTCTTCATTCAGATAGAGTAAATACAACCCCTTTCTTCTGTCAGTTTTTCATTTTTAAAAAAATATTTTACATATTTACTGGATAAAGACAGAGAGAAACTAAGATGGAAGAGTAGGTAAAAAGGGAGAAAAAGAGAGAGAGAGAGAGAGAGAGAGAGAGAGAGAGAGGGCTGCAGCACTGCTTTACCACTCATGAAACATTTCCCACTCAGGTAGTAACTGGGGGCTTGAACTGGAGTCATTGTGTGGTAACATGTATGCTCAACAAGTGTACCACCACCTACCCCCCATCCTGTTAATTTTTCAGAAAGTATAATCATACCAGAATCATTGCAGGAAGTTAAAGGGAAGGTTTCAGGAAAGGGGATGCATTTATCTTGCTGTTGGCTATTTTGAGCAAAGGTTGCATAGAATTATACTTCTAGTAAAGTAATTAAAGTTCGTCATTCCTACTGACAACATACTTTTTCTTTCAGCATGTATTCTTCAGATTTGTGTAAAAAAGTAGCTCTAAATTAGAAGGCAAAGAATCATTATACAGGAGTAGAA